>NC_043714.1:71969558-71980448 GCF_006229205.1 Suricata suricatta | reverse complement strand
ATTTAACTACTCATTCAATGGTTAAATAAATCCACATTTTAGCTGGTATTCAGAATACTGATCTTATTTGAATTAAACCAATGTCATAAATGCCAAACTCCAAACAATACTTAAAAGCTACTAACAGACTTGAGACCATGGCGTCCACACGAAATGGAGTGGCTGCTTCAGAGATAACACACTTATTTCTTGGCGTACCTAGTAACTGAGTCAAGCTCAGATTACTGACAATAACTTTCATGATTCTCCTAGTCACCTCTTAAGGTAACAATCGCTTTCACACAGATGAATTTCCTAAGAATAAAAGTCATTCCAAACTTGTGTTTGAATTTTTTTAATGTTTTTATTTATTATTGAGACAGAGAGAAACAGAGCATGAGTGGGGGAGGGGCAGAGAGAGAGAGGGAGACACAGAATCTGAGGCAGGCTCCAGGCTCTGAGCTGTCAGCACAGAGTCTGATGTGGGGCTTGATCCCATGAACCGTGAGATCATGACCTGAGGTGAAGTCGGACGCTTAACCGACGGAGCCACCCAGGCGCCCCTGAACTTCTGTTTGAATCAATCATTCCTAAATTTTAAGAGGAATTTAACAACAGAAGATCTTTTATGATGCACAACACCTTCTGCTGTATATTCTAGTCATTTATCCACCTCTGGGGCGTAAGACTTTCAGGGCTCCCTCCTGGCTGTATAAAATCTGAATGCCCAAGTACAGCACCTAAGGCTTCCCAGACTACTTACTCCTCACCATTCCAGCGACTGCTACAATGTACTATTCCCCACAAGTATATCCTACTGGCCCAACAGTTACTCTGCCCCCCACCGTCTCTGCTTGCTAACATCCTGAACTTACACTTAAGGACTAAATTTAATTCCATCTGTAATTCTCCAAAAATAGCACTCTTCTACAGCTTTAAATTCTTAGAGTGTCAGCCTACCTCTCTTACATTAATTCATTACTTACCCTCTATTATTTAGTGAAATGTACTCTGTTTCTCCTGCTAGAGCATAAATCCTCTGAGAATAATTAGGACCCATATCAGATTCATCATTTTTCCTACATAACAGTTTCTGAAGAAATACTTGTGGAGTTAAAGTTTATTTTAGCCCAAATCAAATGGCACTAGTCAACCCAGTTTTTATCGATTTTCTTTGCTGCAGAAATTATTGTGACCAATTAAAGTGAGAGGAAAAATTTATTATTTAAGTTTATTAATCTGCCAACCACAAATCACTAGGTGTTGCTGGTAACAGTGGAGATTATTTGGTGTTGCCATATTGACTATAATTTTAACATAGTATCTACTTCCACGTGGCAAAGAGCCCAACTTACTTAAACTTCAGCAACTCTAAAAATCAATGGAGTGTACAAGGGACTTCCCCAGGAGATGTACACAGACAATGTATCCCTTGTTTAATTATGTGTCAATGACTTGTCTTGATCAGATAGAAGTTCATCGTTTGGTCCGTGGTAGGAATTTCTGCCATTTTACCCCAGTGGGCAGGGAATCCTAGAAGTGAGGACTGTGCTTGTTCCTGTGTCCCATACCACCGCAGTCCAGTGGTCTTCAGTTGATCGAACTTGGTGGTCCTCGTGGGGCCCAGAGACAAGACAGCACAATAATATTTAAGACATGTAACTCAGTAATAACACATTGCTAAGCACTAAAAATGATTTTACCTTTTGGCTTCGCAACACACAGATCTATCTTCTATCACTCCTCAGAAAGGAAGCAGTGATAGGATCCAAGATTTACATGGAACAATACTTATCACAGACTCTGATTCCTAAATGTGCGGTGTTGTAACCAAAGTACACAGAAGGGAGCACTTCTAGTCTTTCGACTGCAATACAATTTTGGGGGTCTATGGATAACCAAATTTTGTGATTATTTATTTCGTTCAACAAAACAGTTGTAGTAATAATAATACTCCACCCCCCTAAAAAAAAATAACATGAGTAAATTATTCCCAGAGCCCTGCAATTTGTGCCTGGCTGTTTTTGGAGTCCAAGTAGCAAATCTAAATCTAAGTTCAAGTGCTGCTTTCCAGGTCAATAATCAAGAACTTCAGAGAGAGTAAGGGAAAAGTTACGGCATAGATTTGAAATTCCATCATAAAGGCATCGGAAGGCTATCAGAATTGCAAACACTGACTTAAGTAGCTATCTAATTGTCACGACACAACCATGTGTCACAGGATCCCAAGGGCCTGGCCGGGACCTCTGGGAAAGAAGGAGCCTCTGCAGGTGCATCCCTCCATCTCTACTTACGACCACAGGACCCTCGGCTCCCCGTGAGCTGTGGGCTGTCAAGATGGTGGAAGGAGGCTGACACAGAAGGCGGCCTTACAGACCAGTACCTTCCCTGAGGTTCTGGAGCCCAGGGTGGCCTTCCTACCTTATCATGGGGTCCTAGAAGTTAGTGCACACCAGGAGGTGCAACTTATCACAAATACACGTGTCTCTAAGTAATTATTTTTAGCATCAGGCTTCCTTGACGTCAATAAGTTTCAATGTCCCCCGCTAGCCAGCTGTGTTAATTTTGGTAATGCCACTTAAATATCAGGAACATACAACTACATGATCACTTTATTTCTACAGGTAAACTAGCAACTGGACACCAAGGATAAACATTACTTGCACATACAACCTCTGGAAAAAAACCCATTATATATGCCCCTGAAAATCAACTAGGAGTCACAGAAGAGAGAAGTTTTAACATACCAATATGACTGTCAAAATATTTACAACTGTGAAAATTTTTAAACCTGTCAAGGTTTCTATGTAACAAAACATTCACGGATTTTTACTTGTCTGTAACGTGCTGTGAGGGAAAAATGCAAACCAATTTCAAAAAAGACAGTTTCCCTGCACTTTAATTCAAATTCCAGGAGGGAACATATTTCTAGAAGTACTTCCCTCTTCTCTCTCTCAAAGATCCATAACCTAAGAGCTTGAAACAGTGAATATATCAAATTTAAAATAGATACATAATAGGAAAACATTCAATGCAACAAACCATGTTGATTAATATAATGTTACTTGAAAACTATAGGCATGCATTAGAATGCTTAGGGATTAAACAACTACCAAATTAAGAATATAAATCTATATTAAACTTTTAACTGAAACCGAGAGAATTTAACTCAGTATACTAAATCTTAATAATCATAGTGCAACAGTATCTCCCAAATTAACAGTCTCAGGACCGTTTTTTCCCCAAAATGGAAACATTTTTTTATCCCAATTATACAAGTGGCACCAAACTGTTGACCATTAAACGACAGAAACAGGTAAAGCAGAAAACACACATAACCTACCCTCTGGAGAACAACTGCCGTCAGGTCGAGTTGTTGTTTTCCAAATAATTGTCCAAATGGGTTATTATCTGTTTTATACGTCGCTTTGCCTTTGCTTTACTGCTCAGCGCTGTCACAGACCGCTCACCGTGGCAGCAGAGTGTGTAGGGTGTGCAGTGCCACAAAGAACCGTATTTACTTCCAGCTCGCAGCTCACTGTTCCAGGGGTTCACGCGTCCTCCACCCCAGCACGACTCTGCACGTGCCATGCCCTGTCCTCATGGTTTTTTAATTAATTAATTATTTTTTTTTGAAAGACAGAGAGGGACAGCGTGAGCAGGGGAGGGTCAGAGGGGGGGGGGGGGACACAGAATCTGAACACAGTCTCCAGTCTCTGAGCTAGCTGTCAGCACAGAGCCCAACGCGAGGCTCGAACCCACGAACCGTGAGATCATGACCTGAGCGGAAGGGCATGCCCTGTCCTCAAACGAGGCCACCTCATCCTCGGTTACCTCCTGTTCCAGCTCCACAGTCCTCAAGGGCTGGCCCTACCCCACACTCTGCTCCCTTATCACTTCATCTGTAAATCCTCTCAAAGATCTGCACTTCTAACTCAAGGTAACCTCCTGAGCCAAATAAAATGGCTTTCAACCCCACAACGGCCCTCTGCCCTGTGTGTGCCTGCCATGGCCATCCCTCAGCCTCGCCCGGCCAGCTCCTCCAGCAGGGCCGCCTCCGGGAAGGCGTCTCTGAGAGGGTCCCTGGGTCCTCCGCTCCATCCTCCCAGAGCACCCCAACACCGCCCCGCGCACGCTGCATTACAAACGTTGAGTTGTGCACCCCTGCTCCCCACAGAACAAAGTGTCCCGTGACCAAGAACCGTGTCTTCATCACTTCTGTTTGCCCAGTACAGCCACTGGCTCACAGAAGATTCACCTTCAGTGAATATCAGATATGTGAATGGATGCCCGGATTGAATGATGAATGAAACAGAACAACAACAACAACAGGGGCGCCTGGGGGGCTCAGCTGGTTAGCACCCGACTTCAGCTCAGGTCGTGATCTCGCGGTTTGTGAGTTCGAGCCCCGCGTCAGGCTCTGTGCTGACAGCTCGGAGCCTGGAGCCTGCTTTGGATTTTGTGTCCCCTCCTCTCTCTGCCCCTCCCCTGCTCATGCTCTGTCTCTCAATAATAAATAAACGTTAAAAATTTTTTTTAAAACCCAACAACAACAGAGGAATGTAAAATCTAAACCACAAAGCATCTATTGGTTCCCTGTTTCGATGGTGATTTGGCACTTGCATTGTCTCTAGTCACGGCTCAGCACCAGGTTTTATCCACAGGGAGGCTCTGGATGACAATTTCTACAGCTTTAAGTCTTTAAAAAAAACCGTAAAACAGTGTTTACTTTCAGTTTCGCACGCCAGAAGCTCTGCCGCATAAGTCGAGAGAGACACTGTGCTTCAGCTCCGAGTCCAACACGGCCACGTTCGGTGCCGTCCGCGGAAGGAGGGGTGGACGTGGTCCATTAAGAGAAAATGCTCAGCCGATGGAAACCCTTTGATGATGGAGTTCCACAAGCAGCACTTCTGTCCCACCCGGAGGTGGAAAGTGTGCGCTCACCGGGCTGCATATGAAGCCGGGCTCTGCCCGCTACCCCCGGGAGGCCCTGTCTACTCGCTGGCACCAGAGCGAAAGCCTTTCCTTAGAGCTGGTGCCAGTGCTGCACCAGCCTCTACAGAAGCCTGGCTTGAAACCCCCATGCTCAGTTATGCTGCGCAGGGACCTCCTCCCTCGGCGTTCTGGAAGCGGTGACTAAGCGGCCTACTTCACGTGTTGGAAGGACTAGAAACAGACTCTGCTCTCTGTCAGATGTGGAAACTCTAATTTGTCCTGCCCCATCCTCATCAAAGCTGAAGTGAGGAACAGCACTTGGGGTCTTGCCACATACACTTTTGTTCGATCACTCATGGACAGCAAAGTATTAATTCCAGATTAACCGTCTACGAGCCCATGAACTGCTGAAAGACACGGAGAGTTTGCTCATCATTCTGTCCAGTGCATATTGAGCACCTCGTGTACTGAGCACAGCGATCAGTTTATAAAGGTTTCCATGAGCCACGTTTGTTTAGGAATGAGTCTGTCTGCCTACGAAATGTTCCCGGCGTAGTTTTCTCTCTACTAAAACTGCACCTGCAGTTCTGCAAGCACAGCTGTGGAGGTTCCTCTCAGGCTGAGCGTGTACAGTCACACATGCAACACACATGTAACATAAAACAACATAATACAATGTAATGTAATCTCATATGATGGTTAAGAACTAGAAATTCTTAAATCTAAACAAAATGCAAAAACCAATTATCTGCAGCCTCTGGAGAATGATCTAAAACAAGAGGTCGTGAAAGTGAGTCAAAACTTGGAAGAAGGGAAGGGCCTGGGCACATTTATTGATGTTAGCGTTTGGGGCCTAACGGCAGGGCTTGAGGCAAGCACAGTGCGGAAACGTGAGGGAGGGAGGGAGGGAGGAAAGACGGCCAGAGATGAGGAGCCTCCAAGTCTGTGCAAAAAAGTGCCCACATCTCTGGTGACCCCAGGACCATGTATACCAAGAACAAACACGGAAGTCAAACTAAGAACAGAACGGCACTGAGACCTGAACCCTACCCAGCGAGTCTGCAGTCTGGATCCAAAACTACCAACATTCCTCAAGAAACAGAAGAAAACCCAGAGTTCTGATGACGTAACACTCACAACACCCAAAATACAACCTCAAATTACTCATGGGCAAAAAATTGTAACAATATGACTCAGTATCAGGATAAAAGTTTACCAATTCAGGTCAAATCCAAGATGACTAAGATCTTTGAACTGGAGACTTTAAAAGCAGCTAACTGTGCTCAATAACACAAAATAACATAATACCGGGAATGAATGAAAAGAAAATCCCAGCAGAAACATTTTTATAGACACTTTTATATATGAATCAAATAATAAATTCTGAAACAGATCATTATAATACTTGATATAAAAATTTATCTGATGGGCTGAACAGAAAAATAAAGATAACATAGGAGACAATCCATGATTTTAAGATACGGCAGTAGAAAACCAATCGGAAGACTGGGGGACAGGATGGAGGGAACCTATAATAAAAGAGGAAAAAGTCACAGAAACCATTTTGAGAATATCAAAAGGCTGAGTATAAACGTAACTGGCCTCCAAAGGTGGGGAGAGAAAGAGTCATAAAAAAGTATTTGAAAAAGTAATAGCTAAGATATGATGATGAAATGGACACATCCCTTTGGGGGGGATGAAAGATCACAAAAGATTAAATAGGAAATCTCATTAGTGCCATGTTAATTAAAGACACTGAACTATGAGGCGCCTGGGTGGCTCCGTCAGTTGAGCATCTGACTTCAGCTCAGGTCATGATCTCACGGTTTGTTGGTTCGAGCCCCACATTGGGCTCTGTGCTGATAGCTCAGAGCCTAGAGCCTGCTTCAGATCCTGTGTCTCCCTCTCTTTCTGCCCCTCCCCAGCTCATGCTCTCTCTCTCAAAAATAAACAAACACCAGGAAAAAAAAAACTTTAAAGACACTGAACTCATTATCAAACTTCAGGCCCATATGGTTTCACCACTTAATTCTATCAAACAGTGAGGACAAAATAGAACCAAACTAACATATGTTCTTTGGGTAGGAAAAGAAAACGAAGGGAAGGGGAAGGGGAAGGGGATTGAAGAGAAGGGAAGGGAAGGGAAGGGAATAGAAAGGAAAAGAAAAAGAAAAGAAAAAGGAGCGTGTCCCACTTTATAAAACCAGCATAATGCTAATACCAAAAAGAAAAAAAGAAAAAGAAAAAGAAAAAGAAAAAGAAAAAGAAAAAGAAAAAGAAAAAGAAAAAGAAAAAGAAAAAGAAAGGAGTACTTCTCACTTTATGAATCTGGCATAATCCTAATATCAAAATCTGACAAAGGTGTTCTATGTGAAAAAAAAATTGTATGCCAGTGCTGCTCATCAACACAGATACGCTTGAATCCAACAATATATAAAAGGGACAGTTAATAAGTAGGGTTGAACTCAGGAATGTAAAGGTGGTTTAATCAATCAATAAAATTCACTACATTGTAAGTGTAAAGGAATAATATTCTGTGTTCATTTCAACAGACATAGGAAAGGCATTTAACAGTATTCATCAGCTACTCACGATCAAATCTCCCTACTAGGCCGAGACAGAAGGGGACTCCCTCCACCTACAAAAACCCCATGGCTGCTCAATGCTTTCTAGTTCGGGGGGAAAAAGGGAAGAAGGTCTAATCTCACTACTTGTTGTCAAGTATTCGATGGAGATACTAGCCAATACAATAATGCAAGCTAAATAAATGCAAGCCTAAAACTGGAAGTACAGAAGTAAACTTTTTGCAGGTGATAAGGTTACACAGGTAACATATCCTAAGGAGTCTACGAAACAACTCACTTAAACAAGTGAGTTCAGCAAGGTAGCAGAATACAAGGTCAGTTTACAAAGTTTTATACTAGAAGGAAAAAATTAGAAAATCAAAATATAAGATATTCATTTTATGACGGTATCAAAAACATAAAATATTTCAGAATAAAATAAAAATCAAATAAGACCTTGATCCTGAAAAGTACAAAATGCCGCTGGGAAATCTACAAATGGAAAGATACACCATCTCAAGGAACTGAAGAGTCAACGCTGTTAACATATCTCCATCAATCAATCCACACACACAGTGTGGCTGCAAGCAGTATCCCAGCAGAGTGATTTGCGAAAATTAATGAAATAACTCTTAACCTTACACGGAACTGCAAAGGACCTACATCCGAGCCATCCCGAAAAAAGACGGACGGAGTTGAGCGGGCCACGTACTTCACGTCTTACTACAAAAACCCACTGTGATGGGAGGCAGTAGGGCAGTGGTGTAAGGACCCATGAACAGGGGACCGACATGAAAAAGGCCCTCGCTTACACAGTCCTCTGATTTTTATCAAAGGTGCCAACAGTCAGTGAGAGGAAAGCACCCCTCCAACATCGGCACGGAAAACCCGATGTCCATACGAAGAGACCTTCTGACCTCTCGGTATCACAACAGGCACATAACTCCCGAAGCATCGCAGGCCTAAAAGTGAAAGCTGTGATGGTAAAGCTTTGAGAAGAAACACATGAGACTAGCTTTATAGCGTTATGACAGCTCTAACATTTCACTGAGGTCGCCGCCTTGTTGGTTGACAGAAGGCAATAATCATAAAAGAAAAGAAAAACCTGGTATATTAGAGATCATGAAATTAATAACTGCTGCCACTCATGAGACACTATGAAGAAAATAACAGGAAAGCCACAGACTGAGCCAAATACTCACAAAACATATCTAACAAAAGGCTTATTCCCAGGGTATAAAAACAAAACAAAACAAAACAAAACAAAACAAAACTCCTACAACTCAAAGATGAGAAGACATGCATCCCATTTACAAATAGGCAAAGGACCCAAAGACACTCCAAACCAGAAGATGCATGGGGGTCCCAGGGTGGCTCAATTAAGTGCCCCACTCTTTTTTCTTTTCTTTTTTTTTTTTTTTATGCCTTTATTTTGAGAGACAGAGACAGAAAGTGAGCTGGGGAGGGGCAGAGAGAGAGGGAGACGCAGAATCTGAAGCAGGCTCCAGGCTCTCAGCTGTCAGCACAAAGCCCAATGTGGGGCTCGAACCTACAGACTATGAAATCATGACCTGAGCTGAAGTCAGACGCTTAACCGACTAAGCCCCCAGGCGCCCCAAGTGCCCCACTCTTGATCCCAGCTCAGGTCATGATTTCACGGTTCATGGGATCAGGCCCCAGTGGGCTCTGCACTGACAGCATGGAGCCTGCTTAGGATTCTCTCTCTCCCTCTCTCCCTGCTCACACATTCTCTCTCTCAAAACAAGTGCATAGTAATTACATAATGTTAAGTATTTACGTAAAAGAAATAAAAACATATCATCACAAAGTGTATGAAAACCTGTATGAAAATGTTCACAGCAATTTAATCTATAATTCATTTGCAATGAATAAGTAAATGGTGGCATATTCAAGTAATGGACTACTTACTATTCAGCTATCAAAAGAAATGAACTACCAATACATACAAGCAGTATGCATAAATCATGTACATGAACTCTCAAAAGAAAGAAAAACAGGATAAAAAGAGTATCAACGTATCAAGTCACGCCCAATGTACAATGATCGAGATTTCAGAATCAAATAGAGACTTGAAAGCACCTATTATAATCATGGTGATTAGAGAATACTTACAATAAACAAAAGATATTTTTTCTAGAAGAGAGAAGTAGAATAGATACTATTTTGAACACTTACGTGCTTAAGCCCTATGCTAAACATGTACTATGAATAATCTTATTTCATTTGTAACAATCCAGCCTCATCTTACAAATGAAGGAGCTAAGTCATTCAAAGTCACGTCACTAGTATGACTCAGAAACACGCTTTAGGGCTCCTTCACTCACGCTAAAGTCAAACAGAAAAGATAAGATCACTAAATAAGTTTTTAATTAACTTTACAAGTACCTCTGTGCTGGTGTGAGGTAGGGGAGGGCTGGGCTACGGGAAGACGCCTCAAGAAAATATCAAACAGGCTATAAATGAAACATCTGCCCCTTGGGATGAGGCGCACCGCACCTGCAGACCTCCCTTCTTACCTTAGGGAACTGCTTCACAGGAATTAACACCTTCTGTCCCAGCTTCATGTTCTTATTAATCACCACATCGATGTACTTTTCTTCGTCCTTGCTTTCTCCTTTTTGAAACTTTTCTATTTCTGTGGAGGAAAAAAGATAACTATGAAGTACGTGACTCAGAACCCCAGAGGCTGGGCGTTCTCACTCGCTCTGCTGTGGCATGAAATCAACTCCAGAAATACGGACTGTCAGATCGACAGAAGTTTTTCAAGTAAGGACATGTTCCCCGTGTCACCAGTCGCTCCTCACGGGGACAGTGCGAAAGAAGCATACACCATAGCTCTGTGAAGTCCCATCTCAGCAGCCCATGCGAATGAAGGGAGGAATGAACCAGCTATAGAACAGACACCAACAAAACCATGCTTGTGGGGGCCTTCTGGAATCCTAGACAGACGCTGCTCAAATAGCGAAGAAAAGCCGGAGTGCTCTCCGTTTGGTGTTACGAGGTCCTGACTCCCTGTTTACCAGCTCTGCCTGGCTCTCCAAGGCTCACGCCAGCCGGAACGGATTCAGATGGCATGACCAGCCCTAGACAACTCCTGTCAGTTGACGTCCCCAAACCAAATCTACCCTCTTCATTAAGTGACGCCAATCAACTACACACTCACATCTTCGCTAACGTTCCTTTCTCTACCTGTAACGTTATTATTTCAATTTCATACATCTCCATCACGACTCAGCCACAGCCACGTCAAATACCATTTTTTGTGGGTGACTAAAGCTTTCACCAGTGGGGCAGGAGGGGAAGAACCAATCCCTTCCACCTTGAGATTCACAAAACACTGAGCGCACAACTCTACCGAGACCCCTAGATGACAAGAAAACGTGGTGCCTCC
>NC_043714.1:71937199-71969458 GCF_006229205.1 Suricata suricatta | reverse complement strand
AAACTGCCATCTAGGAGCCAGGAAGTGAGTTCTCACTGACACCGAATCCACAGGCACACTGATCTTGGACTGCCAGCTCCTACAAGTGTGAGGAATAAACTTCTGCTCTTTCTAAGCTCCCCCAGCCTATGGTATTCTGCTCTACAGCCCAAGTGGACCACGACATTCTCCCACTGGAACATAAATTTTATTTATGTAAAAATGCTTCTTCATTTAACGAACATCTACCACTAAGCACACGCTCTGTGTACCTTCCAGATCTTGCGAAATATCAGCATGCGGTCTCCTCACACTGCTGCCTGGAGCATTTGGCTGTGTCAGAGAACACCAACAGGTGCTTGCACAAGTGCGGGGTGAGTGTGCACTTGCACTGGTCTCTCCACAGACCGAGCCCAACATTCCCAGGTTCAAGGAGGGGAAGCGCAGCACAGAGAAGGTCCCGGCTGGGGTCTGATGTCCGAAGGGGAACACATATTCATCCATTGTGCTTGCTGGGCTGGGAAGACTAGAATTTAAAATATGCCACATACGGGGCGCCTGGGTGGCTCAGTCGGTTAAGCGTCCGACTTCGGCTCAGGTCCTGATCTCACGGTTTGTGGGTTCGAGCCCCGCGTCGGGCTCTATGCTGACAGCTAGCTCAGAGCCTGGAGCCTGCTTCAGATTCTGTGCCTCCATCTCTCTCTGCCCCTCCCCTGCTCATGCTGTCTCTTTCTCTCTCTCTCTCAAAAATAAAAAACATTAAAAAAAATTTTTAAATGAAATAAAATAAAATATGCCACGTTCAAGACATAATTCAGTCCTCACAAGAGATGACAAATGGGAAATTCAGAAAGGTTACTGTGCTGATAATAAATGGCAAAGGTAGGGTTCCTCTCCAGGTCTGTCTGACGAGAAAGACAGTGCGCCACTGCGGTATCGCCCACCGGTTTTACGTCGTGTAAGACAGAAAGAAAGATCTTCGTGGCACCTTAGGGTGAACGGAAGGCCAGCTTACCTCTGGAGGCTGCAGTCACCACTGAAGGGCCTGGTGGCAGCGACGCCTCCCCCTGGTAACCGTCCGGCCACCTACCCCTTCGTTCTGCTCCTTAGCTCGAACCCCCCCCTGCCCCGACCACCTCAAGTGTGCTCAGAGCCAGCCCTGATCTCTCGCCTCCACAGTGACAGTCGTGACACCTCTCACGGCACTTCTGAATAAAGTCTTCCTCACCCTTTTAGCAAGTGCCGGAATAATTTCTTCTTTAACGATGCATGATAGAAAGTCAGTATGTGTGTGGGATGTAATGAAAAATATATAGTTGGCCTTTGTCCCAGGTTCCTGGCCCAGACCTCCTAAAACCCTACAGATTTCCCGAGTGATCGGAGGGCTTTTATCATTCCTAACAAGCCCCTTTCAGCCATTCCTGCCTTCATGCCAAGGAGAGGGCTCTTGGAGCAAAAGGGGGCTGCGTGCCAGAAGCACCAACCATGTGAAGCACCGAGCAACCGCCCCGCTGGCCTGCTCAGCGCTCCCCCCTGCGGGGGTGAAGAGAAGCTCGACACGGAGTTCAAAATCATCGGTGACCAATGACTTAATCAGCTGCATCCACAGAATGAGCACTGTAAACCCCCCTCGACAGGAGAACGTGGGGAGCTTCCGGGCTGGTGGGCACATGCCCAGGCGGGGGGGGGGCGGCATGCCTGCAGACGGCATGGGAGCTCCCCGTGCTGCCCCCAACACCTTGTCCCAGGACCCCTTCGTCTGTCTGGCTGCCCCTGACTTGTATCCTTTAGAACAAACCATAACGGTGAGTAAATGCATCCTGAGTCCTGTGAGTCCCTCTAGCGAATCATCCAACCCGAACACAGGACGTGGATCACCCTAACTCAGCTCGGCCGACGGCAGTGTGGGTGGCCCGGGCGCCGCACCTGCCACTGACGTCTGAAGTGGGGTGTCTGGTGGGACACAGGCCCCGTTCTGCGGGACCTGCCCCAACTCCAGGAGCCAGTGCTGGAGCAGAATTGGACCAAAGTGCTGGACATGCAGCTGGTGCTGGAGAATTGATCGGTGGCAGGAAACACTATACAACAGGGATTAAGCGTGATGGGGAGGAAGATGGGGGCAAGCAGGAAAGGTCCTGACGATACAAAGAATGACTGGGAGAAAGGAGAAGACGTCAGCTCTGCAGCTTCTGACCACGGTGTCCACGATGCAGATAAACACTAAGCCTCCAAAGAAACTGAGTGACTATTTTTCTGCCTTCTTGCATCATCCTACATTTTGATCCTGAAAACTGATTCGAAACAGAATCTGTATGGGAACAACGTGCGTTAAAATAGATGGATGTGAAATGCAAGGACTTACTGAGATGGTTCTTCTTAATTGTTGAAAAACCTTTTAAGAGTCCTTTTGACTTTTTTCTATAAAACCAAAATATACACATGGTAAAAATTTAAAACAGCGCAACAGGATATAAAATGAAAAGAAAAGATTTCCCCTATACCAATACTCCAGAGGCAGTGATTATAGCAATTTTATATACTCTTCCAGAAGTCCTCTATCTTTATTCATAATAAATGCATGTGCACATACACACATGCACACACACACACGTGCACACAAACATGCGCGCACAGACGCACACAGGGTTTGGAAAACGTTGAAGTCATGGTGCAAGTAAGCTAACCTAGTTTTGTTTTCCTTAGTAAAGAACAATAAGTCAGACTTCATCTGCTCCATCGAGTATAACAATTCATGACTTCAGCTTTAATTAGAAGAAAATTCATCCCACATTTTTACCTAATGCATTTATGGTATAATTGGAAATGCCTTTAGCATAAAAGATTCAACAAAATTAAATATACTGAAACTCCGTAGAAAGAAAACAGAAAATTTAATGAACATAAATGTTCGTTAATATACATGTAATTACCTATATTTTAATGTTTATTTTTGAGAGAGCGAGCAAGCGAGCAAGCACAAGTGAGGGAGGGGCAGAGAGAGTCAGAGACACAGAATCCTGAGCTGACTCTACACCATCAACACAGACTCTGCACTGTCAACATGGGGCTCAAACTCACGAACCGTAAGATCATGACCTGAGCTGAAGTCAGACGTTTAAACTGACTGAGCCACCCAGGCGCCCCGTAATTACCTATTTTCAAATAACACTGCATTTTTATGATTTTGAAAACTTATAACAGGCATAATATATAATTCCATGATCAACATTCAAACGTTATTCCTTGCATCAATGATATTAAACATTTTAAGAACCATGTAAAATCATAAAGGTTAAAAAATTAGAAAAAAGTTAGAGCTATACCTAAGGTTTTGAAATGGAAAATAAGAATTAAAGAAACATATAGAAGATACCTAATTTCCTTCTCTAGACAGTCAACTCTGAAAATCTTACGTTGCTAAAATATCTTGCTACTCTAAGCAAGCTATGCATTATGTTAAAATCTAGTATTTCACTGCTGAAGAGTCGTCTGAAAACTGTTGACGCCTGATGCCACACCACACACATGCCGGTCTGCCTGGCGTGGACCTAACAGCCCAGGGCAGCCGGGCACCCCCAACCCTGCGCCTAACCTCGTTCCAGTTATGGCCACTGCACTTGTCCAGGCCCTCTAGCTACCAATTCAAAATGTGTGTGTGAGTTTTTTTTAAGACATTATTCATTCAATCAACAATTCTGTATTTTCCACTCGACTGAGGATTATAGTAAGCAGTTGGATGTTTTCATGAACTTACAATTAATATACAATGCGAAAAGGGGTGGGAGATGGTACAAGATGATCTAGGAAATCAGGGAACAGCTTTCCGGTATGTCCCCAACTGGGAGTTTCACTTCCCAAACCCAAGTGACCATCTCACTGATCTTCTCGAGGGGAGGGAAGGAAGCCCACGGGACACCAAGGTGGACGTCACCTTTTAGTTAACAGTAGCCAATGAAGACCAATCTTCCAGAAAATCTAATCCGGTTTCTGAGGTTGGATGGGTAAGGGATTTGACTTCCACTAATCCCCAGATTATACCTGTTACCACACCAAGGCCATCTCCCGGCTCATAAATAATACACAAATGTGAGACTAGGTTTTAGATAATGTAGGGGATTAAAATGTTATGGTTTCAAATGTTTGACATCAAATTTCTGTCAGTCCAGAAGTCTAGTGTAAGTTACAATGTCTTTTTCATTTGTTCATTTTTTTTCTTTTGTTGTTGCTTTTGCCTTGGGCTAATACAGAGCTTCCTAAGCAGTGGCCATTTACCTTTTTATTTTAATCCACCAAATATAGTAAAATCCATTAATCCTCTAAAAAACAGCCAAATAATCTTTGGATTTACATAAGTTAAATTTCCAATATTTATTTAAAGGATTAAAAATTTTGAGCACCATAAATTTTCATTAAAAAATGCTTGAATTCGCTCATAGAATCAAGCACATCTAAGCTGATATTTTCCTTTTTCTGAGCAACTCCATTTCTGTGAATTCACCTACAGATATACTTAGATAAGTGTAAATTATGTACAAAGCTATCCATTTGTGACATTGTCTTTAATAACACAACACTGACAATCATCTAAGTGTGTATCAACAGGAGTCTGGCTTTAGAATCTAGGGCATATCCACAGTACGAAACGGCACAGAGCTACTTTACAAGACCAAGAACTCTGTGTTCTGATAGAAAAAGATGTCAACCAGATACACCGTTCAGTCTGTGTACATGCACATGCGCGTGCACACACACACACGGGCAAACAGGGTAAGAACATATGTTCGTATTCACAGAAAATGTCTCCCTCCTTATACATAAGAAACAGTGGTAACCTGTGCACATGAGAGAATGCACTAGACAGTTCAATACGGAATAGGATGCTTTTCACTGTATCTTCCATGTTATTTAAAATTATTAAAAAATGGATATTTTATGGGTTCAAATTTACATAGAATTAAATTTTTAAACATAAAAAAATTAAAGACCTTAACAGAATAGAACAAAAATGTTACACAGAAATGTCCATGCTTATATTTTGTATCTTGGCTAATAATCCAGAGATTCACTCTCATTGGATCATTCATTTTAGGTTTTTCATTCAAGTATTTATGTCACTGAAACTCACAGGGAATTCACCTGGGAGCCTTATCTCACTTGAAGCAACAGAGATATTTCTGAAAATTACATGTAAAACCTTTTGAGAATCTAATAATATTTAAGAAGCAATGAGGTTCAGTTGGGTGGGCAATGAAGGCTGGCACCCACCCAAAAACTCCCGAGTTCTGATACGCTGAGGACATTGGAGGAGGTGCTGGAAACAGAGCACAGAGAACATGTGGCACGGAGTCAGACAAATCTGATATAATGTACACAGCGCTGCAGAGAAGGGACTAACAGCTTTGGAATTTGGAAGATTATTTGGAAAGCTAGCAAATATGTGCTAAAGGATAAGGAATGGAGTTTGTCAGACAAAGAAATGATGAATGGCTCAGGGAAGGAAAGTAACCCTGTGTAACACTAGTTCACATTCGCCCATTCAATTAGTCAGACCGTACAGCTGATAGATGAAATTTACTAAGACAGAATAGCCTATTTTTCCCGTGTCTCTTCTAGCAGTACAACATGGAATAGCTCAGGAGAGTAATGAGGACAGGATCCTGTGATCACAGAGCCCATTAGGGAACAAGCCTACGCATGAACTCAATTTCCTGACCCCACGCCCTGGGTTCCTGCAGAGACTGAACAGGTGCAAGGTGAGAAAGGGGGTCATTATCTTGGGCCAACACAGAGAAGAAGTGAGGACAAAAGCATGAAAAGGCAAGGCAGGCTCTGAAGGTCAAAACTGAGATCCTAGCCGTTTGGCAACACGGAGCTACTAGAAGTCAGTAGCTGGGGAGTGCCATGAAGGGAGACGACCTTAAGGAAAGCTGATCTGGCAGCTCAGGACCAATTGAAATGGATGGGATACAGGGAGGAAGGGGGAAAGAGGGAGAGAGAGAGGAAGAGTGGGGGAGAGGGGACGAGAGAGAGTATGTGTGTCCAAAACAACACAGTCTGTCAGGATGAACAGCTGTGGGACTGCACCTGACGGTTTATTTTTAGGTAACATGGAATAAAATGGATGAGAAGGACGTCAGAGACAAAGCCTTCCCATTCAGAGAAAGCGTCAAGCCCACTGAAGACCCAATCAGAGAAAACACCCAGGGACACCCCTGTGCTCCTGTCCCCACCCTGCATTCTCTATCCCACAGCACCCGCCTCCGTCCACAGCTTCTAAAGCACCTTGCCCACCATACCATACGTAGGCTTCTGAACTTGCTCTCCGAGACTGGAACCCTCCGCAGGCTTTCTGCCTTGCAGTGTCTTCTCTTGGTGTCTCTGCTTAGAGTCTACTTCCTTGAGAGGCTGTCCGTGAATTCCCACACTCGTTAACCAAGAAAACACAGCCTCTAGTATGATGCTCACCATGGTTCTAACCTCCTGCTCAATGTCTGTCTTCTCCAATAGACTGTCAGTTACCCCCTCTCGGTCCCTTTCACAGTGCCTGGCATGTGGTGCTGGAATGAGGTGCACGCTCTAAGAATGGAGGCCGAAAAGAACGTATCGTTACAAACACATTCAGCCTTTTCACTGCTTTATCTCACGGGATCCTGACAATATTCCAGGACTGGTGAGCGCTATTCACATTTTACAGGAGACAACTTTGAAAACACGTTTCTGAAAGTCACAGAGTTTTCAAACAACATTACTGAGGCTCAAAGCCAGGACCCCGAATGCAGGACACTTTCCCAACATACGCCATCAACAGGTCATTAAAACATTCTGTCTGGCTAACAACGCGATCAAGCTTCTAGAAAAGGAAAAAATGCATTCTCTACAAAGAAAGATCACTGAGAGAATGCGTTAATGGACCCGTATAGTTCTATGCTGAGCCCGTACGGAATTTCTTTCAGTGTGAGAAACGGTCAGCTAGAAACCCTGATACTCTGCAACTCCGCCTATTCCTATAGCCTCTGTTCTCTTTGGGGTGGATGATCCAAAAAACAGGATTTCAAAAGGAAACATGGCATTCAAACTCGGGAATCTGAAGAGGGTTTAACTAAAGGCCTCTATATACAGGTGCCAAGAACCTAAAATCATAGCAACAAAGAATGGCCGAGTACTCTGGGTTAGTCAGGAAGGGGGGTGTTACTGACCTAGGACGGGGAGCCTGAAGGGGCAAGGAAAGGCAAAGAGAGAGAGAGAGAGAGACAGAGACAGAGAGAGAGAAACCAGAGGGCCAGGACACCTGCTGGGTCACAGAGGGAACCAGGTTGGCACCTGACAGGGAGGAAGCCAAAGCTAACAGACGCTCTGACCTCACTTGTCCCTCACTTGTCCCTCTGGACAATCTTCTGCTGGAAACCTTCTGGGCAGGCACAGACCCAGCCCCGAGCCGGAGGGGGCAGTGTCTGCTCCGACAGGCCTCACGTCATCCGGACCAGCCTCCTGGACACACAGCAGGGTGCAGAGGGCGGAAAGAGACCAGGAAAGGTGAGAAGCCGTGCGCCAGCCCTATATCTCTGGAAACCAAGGGAGTCCTTACAGAGTTTCTGGGGCCTCCTCCACGTCCAACATGTCCCACGTGCACCTGCCACGTGTAATGTTACACAGCCACACACTGAAAAGTAATGAAAGAGGTCACTTACGCCAGTACTATTACCAGTGCTCTGCTGACAGCGATTCACCAAGTACAGGGCTCTGTGTGTGACTTACAGTCTCCCCCTGTTCCACCATAACTGCGGTCTATCACGTCCATTTGACAGAAGAAGACTCCAAGCTTGACAAGTCAGTTAATAAGTAGTTAAGGACTGACATCAAGGTCTCTCGAAAGTCAAACCCCATCTTAGTAGTTGTTTCAAAGCTACTTAGTAGAAACTCATTGTAAAGGTTCATGAAGGTCACAGGTCAACAGCACCAATCAGCCTGCACAATAAAGTACTAGTGGGGACGGACAGAAATACAGTCAGTAGACACGCCCCCGCCCCAGCACCTTAACCCTGAATGAATGATCAGAGGACAGCGCTCAGCCTGGGTCTGTAGCAACGAGAAGCCCACACAAGGGAGAGTAAGGACATGCTCCACACTCAGAAATCTATTTCAAAATAATACAACCGCCCAGTTGGAGGATTTAAATTGATCTTAAAAGATATATAAATAGTGCTCAGAGTCCCTGTAAATTCTATTTGACAGATTCCTAAAACGTTCCTGTGGCTGCAGGTCTGAAAAGGAATTTTTTAACCTCCACCGTGACAAATGTTTTCACTAAGGAATGATTTTATTTAAGCAATCCAAAACTAACTGAATACCTATTAGATTCAAACCAGAGTTGAATAACTAAAACCTGCCCAGACTAGACTGATTCACACACTCACGATCTTGCAAATAACCCTCCATAAACAGAAATAAACGACAGAGCAGAGTAGGGATGCATATCACTGTCTAATACGGAAGAATGGACCCAGCATAAATACATACACATATACTTCCAGGAGGCGGGAATCAAGTAAACTATTTTTATAAAGACACAGCAAATATTTATGCACAAATATCCTTAAATATACGTACAACACATAGGATTAAAACATACACACAAAGAAAGGAAAGTCAAACTCCTCCAGGAAGGAGGAAGGGTTGATAAAGAGAGAGGAAAGAAGGAATTAATTCCACCCATCCTGGATAACCAACAAAAAAATGTAGCAATAATATCAGCAGCGGGACTGTATTTACTGTCCTCCAGGTATTTAATCCTTGTCACACTGTAGCACAGTAACCCTCATCTTCATTGTACAGAAAGGGAGTGGCATCCAGGGACCCAGCTGAGGCCCCAGAGTCAGCCCAGATCCATGACCCAAACGGCGCTTCTCTAATCCTACAGCTTTCTGGTACTACTGTAACACAGGGATCTCGACTCTGAGCGACAAAAAATGCTGTGGATTATTTCATTTTTGCAGAAACTCACCAAGCTACTGGAAGTACCAAAAGAAATAGTGTTTATCACAGTGCTTTAAAACCTGTAACACACAGAACAAACAGGCTAGTATCACTCAATACCGTGTTTAATTTGTCATGATTTATTAACATGGATCTCTTTACAGATTTTGTGCAAGCTATGATTCTATTTTAATTTTTTAAACATTTTTATTGATTATTGGGAGACAGAGAGAGAGAGACAGCGTGAGCATGGGAGGGGCAGAGAGGGCGGGAGGAGACACAGAACCTGAAAGAGGCTGCAGGCTCTTGAGCTGTCAGCACAGAGCCCGACGCAGGGCTCAAACTTATAAACTGCGAAATCATGACCTGAGCTGACGTCGGAGCTTAATCGACAGAGCCACCCAGGTGCCCCTGTGAAAGCTACGATTCTCAAGAATCAAATCCAGATAACTAAAAAATTCTGAGCACTACTCAGAGTTATTATAAAAATTTTGTCAAATTCTTTTTAAGGAAAAAAAATGTTTCCAGTGGACTGGCACCTGAATTTGCCCTTAAGTACATGCAGTCATTTACCAAGCAAAGGGCATCCTGGCAGAAAAAATGACCAATACAGAGAGATAAGACATGATCATTCAATGCCTGCCTCGAGGGGAAAGACTCAAAGACCTCAGAAATAAGTAGGATAACTGGATTTTGGTACTAAAGTCTAACAATTCAAAAGAAACTTCTAACAGCAAAACATTTTTTTGCTCCACGATTTTAAAACAGTAAAGACCAACGGTGCGTGGGTAGCTCAGTCGGTTAAGAATCAGACCTTGGCTCAGGTCATGATCTCATATTTGTGGGTTTGAGCCCTGGATCGGGCTCTGTGCTGACAGCTCAGAGACTGGAACCTGCTTCTGATTCTATGTCTCCCTCCCTCTCTGCCCCTCCCCCACTCATGCTCTGTCTCTCTCTGTCTCAAAAATAAATAAAACATTTAAAAAGAAAAAAAAAAAACAACAGTAAAGACCAAAAGCTGTAAACTGGAGCAGAGACGCACGTGTCTAACAAGCTGATGGACTTATCTTAGACACTACATTGGAGGCTGTGCACGCATTCAGTCCACACGACTTCTCAGAGTGATGCGGCAGGTGTAGAAGGCAGGGCTGACACAGGACTGCAGGGTTATGGGCTCTCCAAGTTATTTTTCTTCTCCAAGTTACCGCACCACTCTGGCTTCAAAGCCGAACAAAACCTTCTAAGCCCAAAGGTGAACACAATACCTCCACCTCCACCTCCAAGAACTCAACAGAATTTTATAGGAACAGTCGGCCGCCTGCATTTATTGAATACCCACTATTTATGGAGAAATGTAACAGAAGCAACAAGGGAAGTTAAAAATGTAATAAATGCACCACAGTGCGCACTCATTTCCAGTGAGCTGGCACGCAGGGGGTGGATACACCAAATGACGGGGGCTCTGCTTCGCCCAGGGTCTCACCAGTGCTGATGGGGAATACTGGCAAATGTCTCTCCGACTGGCCCGTTTTCGTCTGGCAGTAAAGAGAGTTCGGAAGTAAGTGTTTATTGGCTCTGGCTGCAAAGAATGGTCCAGCTTCCTCGTAAGTCATCCAAACAAGCCAGGCAGCCAGATGGACCTGGAAGGTGGTGGGTGAAAGAGGCCCCCGCCTTCCCAACCACACCAACCCCGTGGCCATCCAAGTGCCTCCCTACCATTCTCCACACTGCCCAACACGCCCGTGAAACCAAGATACATAAACCCACGGACTAAATGAAGAAAACACTGCATGATGCTGATTCACATTAACAATGACTTACGTTGGTAACTACTGAAAAGAGAGATGGGAATAACTCCTAAAGGTTGAGAAAAGGAACATCTACTTTTGCATTAGACCTGCCTGAGGGTTACACCATATTTCTCACTTTTAATTGCAAACATCATTAGGTATACTGCAAAAGACCAGCTATCTTCAATAATTATCAGGCCCCAGAGGTCACCAATTAGAACCCTGCAAGGATTTGAATTAAAAAAAGGTTTTATGATTAGGTGAAGTAATGATCCAAGAAAGAGATTAGTTCTGTTCCAACTGTACTCATTATAAAACCCATTTCCTTTGTGTGAAGATTCAGTGTCTTTCTCATTTATCCTGCTGGCATTACCACGCTTGGAGATAGAAATATGCCTGTACTAATGATATCCTATAACAACCATATAATGCAAGCATTTTCCTATTACTTTCATATCTAATAAGGTGACCAATGAGTATTTTCTATTGGTTAGATATACAAAATACAGACTTTAGGGCTACAACAGACTCTATGAAATAAATTCAAAGTAGGATATCATCATGCGATGGCTATAGATGCATTTTTAGGTCATTTCGTAATCATAATCAGTCCCTGTTTGTGCAGAAGGTCAGAGCAGTGGGGGAAAATAATCCTTAAGGCTTTAAATCATATTTTTCATATGCTGATACAGGGTCATTTTTATAAAAAGAACACGAAAAATAAAGAGCATGATCAAAGGTTGCAACTAGACCACAAAGAAACATCTGTTCTGATGTAAAAGGCATTTCAACAAAACTACAAGGGATTTGCTATAATCATGAACATGGCTACAATAAACAAACACAAACATCAAAACAAAACTCACAGCTTAATATTAATATAAAACATACAAGATGCCTAAATATACCGTATTTCCTTCATAACTCAATGTTCTTCTAAGCAAAATTTTGTCCTTCCGATTTAATCATCCCAGGAAGCAGAGACATGGATAAAAAAAAATAAAAGCAATTTGTAAACACTTTAACAGCCATGGCTCCTGAGGACGGGAACATGCCAACACAGATACACAGTTGCTGAACATGAAGATAACGCTCCTCGCCAACTCAGAGCTGGGGAGAGTGACCCTCCTACACTGTGTACACAGCTTCCCCTAGGAGTCAGAGGCCGTCTGGTCACAGTGGGCATTCCCACTGGGAGTTTTCTTACAAGCGTTTGTCAAGCTGAGTACAGATCCTCACTTTCTACACCAAAATGTACATTAGAGTCATCTGGGGATCTTACAGCAACAACAACAACAACAACTACGCTAAGGCCAGTCAATAGCATTCATCCGTTTTCATTTGGACCTTCAGCCATGAGGAATTTAGTTAAGCAATTACGCAGGCTAGTGGGTTCCACTTGTCAGGTCTCCTGTCGCCTGGCTGATTACGTTAAGGCTGATGGGGTACTTGGTACTTCACAGAACTGTCCCGCGAGGCCTGTCCGGGCAAATTAGGCAGAGCCCCGGGATACATCCAGGGCTTTACTTGGACTCAAAGTCCAGCGACAAGCATTTAAGTTGACGTCTGACTGTCTTCTATCCTCTTCTCAACACAGGAGGTGGGGTAATTTGTTGTTCTATTCGACAAACAAGTAACAACTCAGAGGAGAACGTGAAGCCCAACGGCACTGCCAGGAGTCCAGAGAAGTGTTCTTTTCGACCAGTTTCGAGAATCCACCAGTCTGTACGGCAACTATGGGCCACAGCAGACGAACAGACATGCAGTGTGACTCAGGTTATCGCTATTTCGTAGGAGAGGGAGGAGGGGCAGTTAGGGGAGAAGTCTAAAAAGACTCTGTACAGGAGGAGATAATGGGAAAAAGTTGAAAAGCTCTGTCTAGGAAAACCAGCTGAGATAACTGAATACGCTTATCCTAACGGAGAAATGATCCCGGAGAGAATAAAATATATACACAAACATTTCTGTGTGTCCTTTAAGAGGGATTAGATTTGGTCAGTAAAAAGGCCAGTGGTACCATTATGACTAAAAGGTAGAAACCAAAGAGAAAGGAGCTACGAGTCCAATTAGAGAGATGAAGATTCTAGTAACAGCGTGCTTCCAAGCCAGAAGTTAGCGCTCTTATGGAGATCTCAAGTTCGCCCACAGAGCCCTGCCCTGCACATACTGGGCCCACCTGACAGGAATGTCCACAGACAGGACTCAGTCACCTGAAGGCAAGATGAACTCAGAGGTTCTTTTCCACCCTGGGATTTACACACATCCTTATCCTCAGTCTCCCTGACTAGCTCTTACACACATGAAACGCTCTGTTATCCATCATCATACTCCAGGTCCCTAGTTATGCCCCATAAATACAATATGCATCCAAAACATACTTCCTGAGTGAATGACAGAGAAGGACGGTGTTCCTCAGGGCCGGCACAGTTAGACTCAATGAACTTCTACGAATCCGCAAGATGTGAATCAGCCAGAGCGAATAGCACCCATCTATTGCTCACTTTAACTGTCTGTGCCACGTCCTAAGCTGTGGTCTCTGCGGGTGCACCGGGAGCTGCCAGAGGAGAGAGACTGACGGGGCCTGACTCTTTCTCTTTAGCTCCCAGGTCCTGGCAGCACGCCACACGCAGTTTCCAAATTCTAGCAGTGACACTGACCACCTGCCCCCAACCTTCCCGAACCACCCTCACCTCAGCGCCTCCTCAGCCCACCAGCACCCTCTGCTCAGAGCCCCACCCCAGAGTGCCCTCCTCCAAGTCTCCTCCTTTGCTCCCAGGGCCCCGACGGAGCGGGCCCCTGGCAGTGCCCGTGTGACCCCACCTGTGTCCCGTGTGTATCCACGCTTGCTTTTCCAGGCACCCACCTGGCATCTGCCCAGCCAATTCTCTATGGTAAATCCTCTCCATGAAAATAACTGGTGCAATTTCTGTCTTCCCCACTGATCGGCCATCCTGGTAAACTCCTGGAAGTCCAGTGGAAAGCACCTGGGAATCAGCAGGCTGGGAGTCTAGGTGCCAAGCGCCAGATCCCGTGCTAGGCCTGCAGGGGGACCCTCAAGGGTTCCCAGGGAGCCCAAACAGGGCAGAGACATGGCCTGAGCCTGACCACTAGAGAATCTCTGGCAAGCCCCTTAGCCTCACTGAACTCTCACTTCTGGTATAAACCCGGGGAGAACCCAGGGCTGTGTGAGCCATCCCCAACACCTGGGGTGGCTCGTGGGGGTCACTAACCCAATGGCACTGAGCCTCTGATTTGATTCCTCTAGTTAAATACTGCTTGGAAACTCGGAGAATTAACTGTTAGACCAGTGATTTACGAAGGGGAGTAAGGCCTTGAAGAGAGGGCCAGACAGCTCTCCTGGGCTTGTCCAGCAGCTCCTTCTCCCACCGGGAGCACAATCTGGCCTCAAAGAGGCCCTGGCCAGCAGGGAGCAGAGGTACGGAGCCCGGCTGTGGTGTGCTTGCTGGCCCCCCACTGCACCCCCAGCCTACGCCACAACGATCACAGCATCTACATAATGGCCTCGGCAGAGATGTTCTCATACAAAGGAGCCGTAACGAGTATCCTGGAGGCTGACTGATCGGAGCTAGACGTCTGATTTCCCCTGGGCCAAGCAGAGGAGCACAATACAATCTGGGAATATGCAACCGCAGGTGATGTTTACCTTGAGAAACATACCGATCAGCATACTGATGCGAGCAACACAGAGTAAATTTCTATGAATACAGAACCATTCTGCACATTATTCAGAGGGAAAGTGTTTATCATCTTCCAAACATTTGCCATTCCGAGAACTAATTAAGTTTACAAACTGTGTTGTCAATACCAGGAGGCAGTAGATGGACAAATCATATTGTTAATCACGCCTCTGACCAAGAAGCCGCGTCACAAGCGTTACATACAAATGCTGTAACTAGCCAGGCCCTTTAAATTCCATGATCTCAAGTTGGGGAGCAAATGAAGCCAAAGCATGAGCATAAAATGAATATAAAATTACGTTGCTTACAGGAAAATTCAAAAATAGCCCTAAGTGAATGCTTCACTGAGCTATTTGTCACCTGCTTTTGCTCATGACACCCCCCGGAACAGCGTGTTAACCCTACAGCCTTCGGACAAGCACAGTGTCTAGTTTTTTGACACTCCCAATGAGGGAGTATAAATTAATGGTGATATGGAAAGAAGAGCCTCATTTAGTGAGACTTGAAATGATAAAAAACTAATAAAAACACAGGGTCAAATCACAGACCATCACTTACATACAGGACGACACTGGGAAAAAGAAAGAGGGAAAATGAAAAGGCCAGTGAGAGGCTCCTGGGCCCCTCGACTCCCAATTAGGGGTGTTGGAGCCGCGAGGACCGATGATCTACATCAAGTCACGCCTCGACACCGGGCATCACAGACTCGAACCTCCCGTACGCTCCGTATTTCTGCATGCCAATGTGAGCAGAGGTATGGAAGACAAGGCTGATAGGACTTCAGTGGAAAGTTTAAATATCAATATAATCAGAATTCAGGATAACGATTTCCGAGTGAGCCCAGAGTCCTAGTTTCCCCCGATGGCGTGCAGTCAGCAAGGTGAGCACCAGGAAGGGCCCGGGCGGGTACCACCGGGACAGCTGGCCCGGGAGGCGGAAGACGCTCCAACACGTCCGTCATCACTCACCTGCTGCTAAGGGTCTACCGGGATGAGTCACTTACTCTCCTTGATGCTCTGTTTCCTTACCTGCAAAACGGGGATCGCCTATCTTCTCACTGAGTTGAGGTGGACATTAAATGAGACGACAGAAGATGACAAGGCGCAACGTGCAAGAGCCACATGAACGTCACCGGGAGGGCAGAGGGGCCCAGGCAGTTCCTGTCCCAGATGCCACATGGAGCAGCGACAGGCAGCCACAGACCACATGTCATGTCGTCACAGGGAGCCTTTGCAGGCGCAGTAAAATGAGGGCACCCCAGGGGGGCCTTCCATGCTCCCCAAGACCAGAGCTCAGGACACGCAGGTCTGCCTGCCCCACGGAGCAGGGAAGGCGGCCTGCGGCTGAAGGAGTTGCCGAGAGCAGCAGGTGCACGGCACTGACGGGGCACTGCGCCTCTAGGATTACTGAACAAGGAAACGCAAACTGGAGAGCGCGGTGTGGTGTTACAGACACGTGTGTTCCCACATGACGCCATCTACCGCGTCATTCCTGTCCCGGAAGCATGTCACACCCACAGCATGGGTGCACAAGGGACTATCTCACAGGCGATCAAAACCACACAGCCCCACGCCAGCCAAGAGGGCTTTTCTGGACACATCTATCTGTGTGGGTCCAGTCACCAGGGACAGGCCACATGGGCCTACTGAGCACCCGAAATGTGGCTAGTTTGACTGAATTTTTAGCTTTATTTCATTTTAGTTAAAAAGGACCAGCTTTACATGGCTAGAGGTTACCACAGCACAGATTCAGAACACATCTAAAACCGAAAAAGGAAGCGAAAAGGTTTTTGCTCAGCAGAAACAGAAACAGGTGTTGTGAAGTTCAAACCTTTATTCTTTTTATTCAACAACAATATACTAAGTGCCTACGACAGGCTACGGGTTCTCCCTAATGAACACCTGGTGGCTGGACAGCAGCTGGTTGGGACGGACAAGTTCACATGAACGCTGAAGTCAGGCCACCGTGGGCTCCACCAACGGCGGCTACATCACTGTGCAGTGTCAGGATAGTGACCCTGTTCTCAGTGCAAGGTATGTATTGTGAGTACAATGTTACAAGGTTTGTAACAAAATGTTGCAAAACTTAAAGGAGGCAATAAAGCCTCCCCTTGTTTTCCCAAAGCACTCAGGCCACGCTACTTTGTAGCATTTACTGATTGTTTAGATCTGTCTTAATCGTGGCTAACTTGTACCACTCAGGACAGTGCCTTGCACGTAGTAAGCACTGAACCAATAAAGGAATACACAAAAGTCTTCAACAGTAAAATCTGAGTTCCGTGTTGCTTTTTGCCATCAAGCAGTTAAGTGACCTTTAGCAAACCACAGATTTTCTGAGTTTTATTTTCCGTTTCCTCCAGGAAATATTTGATGAGATTTCTACCTCCCCCCACCCGAGTACAGCCAACACTACCGATGGCCTCTGAGACCAGGGCAGGGTGCCATCCGCTTCCGTCCCAGACAATGCCTCATCGGAGCAGCCTCGGGTCCTGCCGGCTTCAGAACCCACTCCTACCCCCTTCCACTGGCCCCAGGAGCTCTGACACTCAACTTCTGGTGGTTGGTCAGGGTCAGTTTCTTTGGAAGCAGAGAACTGTTAGTGACACCAAGTGAAGCATGGTCTCCTCCACATAGAAAAGTCTCCAATAATAGCACTTCTTTGGATAGTCATTTTATTAAAACACACACACACACACGTCTACAGGATCCTCACAACGAGTCGCATGGCCTCCACTGCCCACTCACTATACTACTTCCGACCAAATTTTGATCTCTTCTTGAAATCCTCTTGTTCTTGTGTTTAGGGCTAAGTGTGACCCACTTTAGCAGCTGCAGTGATTATCTGAGATCAGTGATAAACTCTTCAAGTAAGAGATGCAGTATCAGCTGCATACATACGACAACATGATTTTCTGTGACAAAGTCCTGAAGGTAAGTGCAGCCATTAAATAACAGTTTTGACTCCATCCCACAACAAAGGTAAACTTTAAATGTAAAAAACATTTTCTATTTCACTTTAACTTTGTGGAAGTTAAGTGGGACAAGAGCAAGCAAGGAAGGAGACCAGATAAAAGGAAATTGCTTAAAAATGTGTTTAATTGCCACCAATACAGACAGTGTCTTTGATCAAATAAAAATCCAGTGTAAATCTCCTCCTCCAGGCAAGGCTAAAAACTTGGGAAGAAAATGTAAGATAAATGAGCTTAAGACAGTCTGATGTGCTTCTAGAATGAAATTTAGTAGCTTTAAAAACTATGATGAAAGTCGAAACTAAGATGTATAGATACTGTGCCCGTAACAGAAACATGACCTGCTGGTTATGTTCTGTGGCTAAGACTGTATATCTTCAAAAGAGGAAATTATAATGAAGGACAAAGTTACAGATAAGAGTTGAAATTTTCATTTTGTATAATGGGACACACACACATATACAGCCAAGTGCATTAGGAGTTTTAATAGCATCAAGGTGGATTTGTAGAAAGACTCATTTAAAAATAGGCAGAAGTGAATTTAAATGACATCTCCAACACTTAGAAGCTGTAGACTGTGGCCCAATTGCTTAATCTTTGACATTCTCTCTCTTTATTGGCAAAATGTAGACAATGATGCCTACTACGCAGTACGGACTGCCATAAGCAACTAAACCAGAAACAAATAATTCCTGAAAGTCAGTAGGTACTTGCATTATGTACTACTTACCTTATATTACCTATTATATTAATTACCTATGTTATTTTTTTTTTAAGTTTATTTCTGAGAGAGAGACACAGCGTGAGCAGGGGAGGGGCAGAAAGAGAGGGAGAGAACAAATCCAAGTGGGCTCCATGGTGTCCACACAGAGCCTGCCACGGGGCTCAAGTGCATGAAACGGTGCAGATCATGTGAGATCATGACCTGAGCCCAAACCAAAAGTCAGCCACTCAAGCGACTGAGCCACACAGGCGCCCCTAATTTATGTACTTCTAAGGGATCTCACCCCTGCTACCCTGCTCGCCTCTTGCCTGCACAGTCAGGTGCCTGCTTGCCCGAAGGGCACCGATCTGGCCTGTGGTCGTGGGTGAAGAGCACCGTGAAAAGCAAGTCAGCTCTAAGGGTAGGCACAATGAACAGAACCATTCTGAACCAGATCTAACCCAAATTTACAGTAATGGGGATTCCTTCAATGGAAAACACCCAGTGCTGATCAGGACAGAGGAAGACAGGTGCATGGGAGCCTGCTGCGCGGACATTGGTCACCACCAACGGCACCACCGCACGTCCCCTCCCCTCCCCACTCCAGACTGTGAGCCTCGGGGGGACTAACATCTTCCTCTCTGCTGTGTCCTCTACCACTCACAGTAAGTGCTCAATACAGTTCAGATGACCACATGAATAAATGATTAACACAGGTCTACTTATTATATCAGAAAGAAAAAGAAAACCAGTCTTTATTTCAAAATAATTCAATCGCCTATTTACTGAATGCCTTTCACAGGCCAGGGGACACACTGGCTGTGGGGCTCTTTCAAATATAAGACAAAGTTATTTCTGTGACCAAAATCTTAAAGAGCAGAGAAGACAGACATTAGGGAGATCATTACAGCAAAGGGTGCTGGGTGTCCTGACAGGCGGGTGCACAGGCTAAGAAAGACGGTCCCAGAAGGGCTCAGTCCAGTCCACTTCCGGGTCAAAGAAGGTGCATGGGAGCTAAGACTTGCTGGGAGATTTTCAACGCGAGAGTGACGCGCTCAGCTGGGGCCGGCACAGGATGAAGGTGGCCTGCCGGGTGGGGAGCGGTCCCGCAGCAGGTGAGGCACCCAGGACGCCGCCGCTGCACAGACAGCCCTTAATGATGACCGAAGCGCTGCTACTCACCAGCCCCAAATCCCCAAAGAAGGTGTTTTATGAACTGAGGCTCCAGTCCCTCCAAGCAACGCAACGCGGAGAGGCCGTCACCGGGATGTTTTCATCTCTGAGTTTGTGAACACCCTGAAGCCCACTCATCTCCTTCATACAGAGCCATGCAATCTCCTCCAGCGAAACACCAGCAAAGAATCGGACCACAGGGGCGCCTGGGGGGCTCCGTCGGTTGAGCGGCCGGCTTCAGCTCAGGTCATGATCTCACAGTTTGTGGGTTCGAGCCCCGCATCGGGCTCCATGCTGACAGCTAGCACAGAGCCTGGAGCCTGCTTCAGATTCTGGGTCTCCCTCTCCCTCTGTCCCTTCCCCGTTCATACTGTCTTGCTCGCTCTCTCTCTCTCTCTCTCTCTCCCTCCCTGTCTCTCTCTCTCTCAAAATAAATACACATTTAAAAAATTGTTTTAAGTGAGGCACTTGGATGGCTCAGCTGGTTAAGTCTCTGACTTCGGCTCAGGTCATGATCTCATGGTCTGTGGGTTCAAGCCCCGCATCGGGCTCTGTGCTGACAGCTCGGAGCCTGGAGCCTACTTCCCATTCTGCGTCTCCCTCTCTCTCTGACTCTCCCCTGCTCACGCTGTCTCTCTCTGTCTCTCAAAAATAAAAAATTAAAAATTAAAAAAAGAAGCAGACCACAAACCACAGGACCGCATCAAGAAAAGGAAGCTAGGTGCCGCTGTGACTGCCTGGCCTGCCTCCTGTTTGAGCCTCACGTATAAACCCTCTGATCGTGATCCAATGATTAACAGAATAATAACATATTTCTGAGAAGTCGGGTGGAATAATACAAAAAGAACGGCTAATTTCTGGCCTTATGATCTCAGATAAGTTCCTTATTCACTTGGTGATACTTTCCTCACTTGTAAAAACGGGGGAAACACTACGTACTTTTCATGGGTTACTGAAAAAAAGGGAAGTTCGGTGCATAAAGAAACCCTCCTAAGCACAGCGCTTGACACGCAGCAGAAGTTAATTAATGACTGCTGCTTTTAGGCACGTTGACTTTAAAACATGTTATCAATTTCTTCACTTGCACAGACCTGGCCGGATGCCCTTATAAATCGCCACCTTTCGCGCACTGGCCCAGCCCAAGGAAAGGGCTTTCGGGTCCGCAGCTCCCCATCAGTCTCAGGCCACAAGAGATGCTGAGGTTGAAGGTAATAAGGTTGAGTTCGTGCAGAAAGGAAACACTTACAAACTTGGAAAGCCTTCCAAAGAGCCATGAAAATGAAGCATAAAGAAGGGGTTGTGTGCAGGGGAGGGTGCTCCGATCATGAGATGACCCCTCCTTTTCAGCAAGACCCCTCTAAGCCTGCTGTCAGGACACAGGGGCAATGGGCACGTCCAGTGGTGAGGGGCACAGGTCATCTCCTGCCGCCCCCACAGGGCACTCAGAGCCCCGCCGGGGAGCAAAAGCCCTGCAGGGCTGGAGGCCGACGCACCGCTGCAAGGACCAGTAAGCCCCGTGAAATAACGAAATGCCGCCTGTGCCCATCACTAGTCAAATCACACAGACGGTGGCCCATTCAGTGCTACTCCCCCAGGGAGAGGGAGATGGGGTCTAATTTCTTCTACCTGGACTCACTTTAGGGGCTTAACCAAAAGTAGGCAGCAGAGGCGGCACTGTGGGACCTCCGGGGCCAGGTCCTAAGAGGTATGCCGGGTCCCACTGAGCCTCCAGGACGGCTCACCCTCGGGACAGTCCCCCTGGGAGCCCCGCCCCTGCGCACTGAGAAGCCCAGGTGGTGACCAGGCCCCGGTGAGGCTGGAGGTCACCCGCCACCCCAGCTCCCGGCGACCGGCACTGAGCGGCACCTGCTGGATGGCAGGGCCAGTCAGACCTTCGGGCAACCGCAACCCTGGTCGCCATTTCACGGCCACCACAGGAGAGGCTCCCAGGGACAGCTGCGTCCCGCTGCCCATGGAACCATGTGCACGCACACTGCCCGATTTTGCGCCACTCGAGGTCTGGGCGGTTCATCACACAGCAGGAGATGGCATGAGTGCACCGGCTGTGCGGACTTCAGGTCGAGGAATGCCGCCCGGGAGCCACCTGCCTCAGTAACTAGCACCCACCCCCCAGGTTCACCCTGGCAGATCGTGTGGTTTCTTCTAACCCTGCTACTTGTTTAAAAACACAAGATGCTTCTGAAGAGCCTCTTCAACTCACTGATGTGTCTTCTGCATAAGCTTCCTCTCTGTGTGCATGGCCTTTCTGTTCCCCGCAGTTTCCCTATTTCGGCATCATGCTCACATCCATCCAGGTCTAAGGCCCACATGCCCTCAGCTCCGCCCCAACCTGGCCCTTACTCATCTGCAGGGCCTCTGCTGACTTCCCTGGAAAGAAGCTCATACTCATGTTTAGAAAGGAATGCTTAAATTGTGCTTCATAAAACATCTAGGTTAAAATGCAAGTCCTTCTATATAGTTCAATGATTCAGTTCCCGAATTCTCGGATCACCTGCCTGAGGCAAAAACAGGCTGTTCACCCACCACTGTTGGCCCAACACTCAGGCACCCAGTGATCCAGCCAGCCAGCTAGCCAGCCCTGGTGCCACCGACTGTGCCTATGCGTCTGCTGGGGACACACCCAGACCCATCAGCCTCTGGCCCGAAGGCACTCAGACCTGGTAGAACATGCAGACGTATAATGATGAGAACACATTACAGCCCCTGAACAGGGAGACATGAAACAACAAAGGACCCCAAATGCGATGGTGATGTTACTCTGTTTGTGGGACAAATTCAGGAAGGAGGTGTGATCGCCTTTCTGACTGCCATCACGCACTAGTCCAGGCCGAACTCACGCTGTACTTCCACCAGCTGGAATTCGGTTGTGTGCTGGGTCCAAAAGGTGATCCGCCGCTCACACGTCACAGCCCGGCAGGCTGAGCTTACCCGTGGGTGTCCACAGCCTCGGGACAGCAGTCCTGCCCCCGAGCACGGACAAAGGATGGCTAGTCTGCAGAGCAACGTCTGAGCCCCCAGGAAGCTCAGGTACAAAACCAGGTGAACTGAACCCTCAAGGGTGGCAAGCCCCGCCAAAGAGAGATGGAGCCAATGAAGTGCGTTGGCCTTGGCAAAGTCCGTACGCGGCAGCCATAAATAAATGTCTGAATGAAGCAAACACCTGAAATTTTACCAAAGTCTTAGAGGCTGAGTGTGAGCTGGCCTGGCTCGCTTACAGTGCCTGGGCAAGCGCAGCCCCTCACCAACGATCCCCACAGGCCTCCCCGGGGGCTCAGGACCAGGGCAGAGCAGGGGACCTCACGGACAGCTTCTGGGTGGGACACGCAGTGACCAGATGCCACCGGGAGGCAGGAAACACGACCGCACTGCTGCCTCCCAGATCCTTCTCTCATGAAGACCTAAGGCCTCTGTCATAGCGGCAGGTCAGGGACTCGCACAGGGCCCTCCTCCACCCGCAGTCCGACGGTTCAAAGCGCAGTCACGGCCCCCTTGTGAGGATGGAAGGCGAGCAGAAGACACTCTCCTGGACCCGCTCGGGATGATTTTCAAATCCGCTTAGAAGCAAAACAGAACAAGCAAACAACCTGCCTGAAACACACAGTATAGTGACAGTAGGCGAAATCATGTGGCACCAAAGAAGGGAAGGAAATGGGCCTGTTCAGGACCCTGCACTGAAACAAGGCGATTAGTGCTTTTGTTTGAAAGAAAAAAGTCTCAATTCCATGATCTAAGCCTCCATTTGAACAAAGCAGAAGACGAAGAGCAAACTAAGCCTTAGCAAGCAGAGGAAAGAAATAATAGGCGGTAGGTATCAATGAAATTACAAACGAAATCAATAAAACCAAAAGCTAATTCTTTACAAAGCTCAAGAAAAAATGATAAGCCTTTATTTAGTCCAGCTGATGAAGAAAAAAAGAGTGAGGACATAATTACTAATATCAGGAATAAAAGTGACATCAACAGAGATATTACGTTCATTAAAAGTTTAGAAAATATTATCAACAGTTTTACCTCAATAAAATTGATACTTTCAGTGAAATGGACAATTTCCTTAAGATACAAACTACCAAGGGATCACTCAAGAAGAAAAAAATAACATGAATAAGCCACTATTAAAGAAACTTAATTCTTTAAATAGTTTAAAATATTCAACTATTAATTCTGTAAAGACCTTAAAAACTTCTCCCAAAGAAAACCCGAGGCCTTAATAGTTTCACTGGTAAATTCTACTAAACTCGAAGGCAGAAATAATACCAACTCTACACAAACTCTTACAAAATAGAGAGGAAGAGTGAATACTTCCAAACTCATTTCATTAGCCTAATACAAAAATCAGACAAAGGTTTCAGAAGAAAACTATGTATCAATATTATCCCTCATGAACAAGAATGCAAAAGTCCTTAACAGAATATTAACAAATTGAATTTAGCAATATCTAAATAGGAGAGTACATGATCACCAAATGTGGTTCATCCCAAGATAAAGGCTTAATACTTGAAAATAATTCAAAGTTATTCACTATATTAAACTAAAAAAAGAAAAAAGAAAAGCTATTAAAGTATCTGAATAGATCTAGAAAATATAATTTAAAATATTAAAACTCCAGTAAGATAAAAACCCTCAGCAAAACAGGAGTAAAACTTCCTTAATTTGATAAATAACATCTGTTTAAAACTTATAGATAACATCACAACTGATAGTGCAAGGCTGAGTGATTCCAACATCTACTCACCACATCTACTCACTAATTTGGGACCTCGGGGAGGGGAAGGAGGGGATACTAGCCAGAGCAATAAGACACAAAAAAGAATAAAAATAATTGCAAAGGGAAAAGTAAAACCACCTTTATTCACAGACAAAATGGTCTAGAAAGTCCCAAGGAATCTACAACAAAGCCACTAGAAGTGCTATGTGAGTTGAGCTAAACTGCTGGATATGTGGCACTATATGACAATCCACCATTAAGTCTAGGTAACAGCCCCCCACCCAGACCCCATCCACACACTCACCTGAAATAACATTTCAACACCATCAAAAAATATGAAAGAGATTTTCAACAAAACATATGTAAAACCAATATATTAAAAGCTACAAAACACGGTTGGTAGAAATTTTAAAGGATCTGAATAAATGAAGATATATATTATGTTCAACTTCTTAATAAAAGCCCAGTAATTTTTGTAGAGTTGATAAGCTAACCTTAAAAATGTATATGCATGTTTTTTGACAAAGATTCAAAGGCAATTCAGTAGAGAAAGGACAGTCATTTAAATAAAGCATGCTTGGACAATGAGATATACAGAAGCAAACCAATTAATCTCCAGCTTTGCCATACACAAAGAAACAACTGGATATAGAACATAGGCCTATAGATTCCATTTCTGTTTCCCATTTTCTTTGATCCATCTTAACTGCTTCTCCATGAATAGAGCTTTCTCTCTGTGAATTAGTTCAACAAAGATACAAGAATTTTTTAAGTTTATTTATTTATTTTGAGAGAGAAAGAGAGTGTGTGCCTGTGCGAAGCAGGGGAAAGCAGAGAGGGAGAGAGAGAATCCCAAGCAGGCTCTGAACTTTCAGTGCTGAGCCCAACATGGCTCCAACCCACAAAGCCAAACCATGAGATCCTTAAGAGTTGGACACTCAACCGCCTGAGCTGCCCAGGTGCTCCAAAAAATATACAAGTATTTTTAATTACTGTCAGAAAGTAGATGAAAGACGAATGTTGTTTTTATTTAACATACACAAAATTCAGATAAAAAAAAATATAAGATAGGGCAAAGTAATACAACCCACATGTCTTGTGCCAATAATCCTATGTATTTGTTCAAAGACACCACCACTCAAAATGTTTCTGCATCTGCTAGGTCATATTAAGGCCGCAGAGCACCCCTGATTTCCAGAGAACGGTTATCGGCATTCCACTTGGTACTTCCAGCTCTGAGACTGATTTATCAGGTTACCAATCTATAGGTTTGCCAAATAACCACAGAAGGGTGACTGTGGGTAGGAGAGTATACAGGTGATCCTAAAAGCTATCTTTATAGAATTAGTGTGACTTTTCCTGTTATAATATTCTTAAATGTACAAAAGAGTTAATTTAAAAACACCCTACTTTATTATAGTACGACAGTAGTTTATAGAGTAAGCAATTACTCAGTGGGCAAGCACAACATCTAGCAATGTGTTAATAGCCACTGGCCCAGAAACTGAATTTATCCATGGAACAAGACTTTCCATAGTTCCTACTGAGCACTGTCCTAGATGTCTCACTAATGCATGAGTTTCCCATCTTTTTAATCTTAGGATCCCTTTATTTATTTATTTTTAGTTTATTTATTTTAAGAGAGACAGACAGAGCATGTAAGTAGGGGAAGGGCAGAGAGAGGGGGAGAGAGAGAATTCCAAGCTGGCTCTGCACTGATGGTGTTCAGAGCATGAGCAGGGGAGGGGCAGAGAGAGGGAGACACAGAATCTGAAACAGGCTCCAGGCTCTGAGCTGTCAGCACAGAACCCAGTGCTCTGTCTCTCTCTGTCTCAAAAATAAATAAAACATTAAAAAAAAAATAAAAATAAAAAATAAAAAGACTGCCAAATTCTCTTGTTTCTTCTGTGTTTCAACTATTCCAAGGTGTGGCTGTGAAAGTATATGAAAAAAATCCGCACAGGCACACATTTGGGAAAAGAAGGGGACTTTCCAAACAATTGTGAATATCCTCTGTCCACCAGAACTCAACAAGCACTATATTCTTAATGATGAGTGGCAATAAGAAATCTGAAACTTATCAATGAACTTTTCATACTCTGTTAAGTTATAACCCATTAGTCTATCTTGAACTTGGAGTGAATTTTTACTCATATGTAACTTTGTAACATCATACATGATCTGTAAAATACTGGCTTTTTGCCCAGGTCATCCAAACACAAACACATTTCATTTACAGCATTTAAATATTTATGTTTTTTATTTTATTTTTGAGAGACAGAGAGAGACAGCATGAGCAGGGGAGGGTCATACAGAGAGAGACACACAGAATCTGAAGCAGGCTCCCGTATCTGAGCTAGCTGTCAGCACAGAGCCCAACGCGGGGCTCGAACCCACGAACCATGAGATCATGACCTGAGCCGAATCCAGACGCTTAACTGACTGGGCCACCCAGGCGCCCCTACGATATTTTAAAAAACACATTTGTTTATATCACTACTCTCATCAGAACCTTTAAGTATTAGGAATCAGTTAAGCATGTGCTGAAAATTCCCAAAAATCTAATTTTCACTTGAAAACTCAAATTTTATCACTGATAACAAATACTGTGAGCTACTTAATCTGAAGCAAAGGCTCACTTCCTTCATTTCTGAAAAACAGCCACAAGTGAATAACCTTAACTTACCTGTCAATGTCAATCTTTCTTTTGAGGAAAAATGGGTTTTTATGAAAGAAGTGGCTAGTTGAGCCAACAACTCAAACAACTGCACATGGTCTTCTCTTGAGACAACTATTTACTGCTGTTCGCAGGCGTCCCTTTCTGTCACAAAGAATATTAAAAACAAATGTATCCAAAGGGTGACACTCAACAGCATTAACAATCCTCTGCTGCTCCAAGAAGAGCATTCTTAAGTGAAACTGGCTTTTTTTTTTTCTTTTCCTGCCAAAACCTGCTAGTGAAGAATAAAATTACTATCAAGTGCAGTTTGGTGCCACTGTCCTGATCTGTGCTAAAGGACCAGGAATTTTCCCCGCACTGCCTTTTGTTACCAGTAAAAATGTTAACACAGTGAAAAAGGCAAGACACATCATGTTACTCAAAAAAGTTATTTTGATCTGGCAGACCCCCTCCAGAGATTCACAGACCACACTTTGGAGATCTATTGCATTAATCTACTGATGAAATTACGTCGGCTCTCCCCTGGGTCTCCACCCAATAGGACCACTGCCCCGTATCACTTGGGGCTCTCCGGTCCTTAGCTTTATAACCAAATCAATATTCTTATACCAAAGCTAAAAATGAAACACACACACACACACACACACACACACACACACACATTGTGTATCTTTACCGAGACTAAATATTAACCTGCATGAAAATAAAACTTAGCTAACAGTTGGGGCACCTGGGTGGCTCAGTCAATTAGTGTCCAACTCTTGATTTCAACTTATGGCCTTATTCTCAGGGTTGTGAGGTTAAGCCTTGTGCTGGGCTCCACACTGGGCATAGAGCCTACTTAAAAAAAGAATACTAAAATAATTTTTAAAAACAAGTGGTTATAGTATTAAAACAAAGAACTTTCCTAACAGAATGTATGAATTCCAGAATTTTGTTCATCCTATTTTCTTCTTCCTTCCTTCCTTCCTTTCTACCTTCCTTCCTTTCTTTTTTTTTGAGAGAGAATTTTCTAAAACCCAAAGAATTCTCTCTCGAGAATAATAACTCTAGAGAATGATGTTGGAAACAACGTAAGGGGCTGGTCCCTGCCAGGGAGAAGGGTGGTGGGTTTTGAGGTTTACCAAGAACTGGGGAGAAGGCACTCACTCCTAGGGCGAAGTTCAAAGGAAGGGGTTCTAGTCCAGAGAGCGAGGGGAGGAAGGAAAGTCCATGCTAGTGACATTAGTTCACTCACACGTCTGGCTTAACTAGAAATCCACAGGTCAGCTTGGAAGCCAAGGGAAAGTGGGGGAGAAAATTAACATATATTAATATACTTATATATATAGAACACTTACTGGGACTCACACATGCCGGTTTTGTGATCACACTGAAAGCTCACAACCTCCATTTCACAAAGCTGACGAGTCACAGGCTGTCAAAACACAACTGGCATGTTGAATCCAAAGCCCATGGCGACTCACACTTTTATAATATGATTTATTCATTGAAAAATGTGTCAAATTCCCAATAACAATCTGATTTAGAACAGGATTAGAAAACTTGATGTGAATGGTCAGGTCGTAAATATTTTAGGTTTTGCAACCCATAAGTCCATTACTGCTCTTCAATTCCGCCGCAGCACAAAAGCTACGGGGAAATTACAGGCTCTAGGTAAACAAGTGAGTGTGGCTCTATTCTAATAAAACTTTATTTATGGTCACTGAAATTTGAATTTCATAAAACTTTTACATGTTAGGATATATATTTTTTCAATTGTTCTTAGCTTGCAAGTCTTAAAAAACAGACTTGGCTGACAGGCCAAATTTAGAATATATCCTACACACAGCTTGGCGACTGCTGTTAAGTATTTTATAAAATTCAAGTAGTTTACTTACATAGCCTTCATATGTTCAAGACATTTTTTTAACTTTCTTTTTTTCTTCATATTTTAAACTAATGATAGACATAAAACTCAGAGGCCAGAATAAACTTCATTTCTAGTTGTGATAATGACTTATTCAATAAGAAGATACTTTTGTATTAAATCTATTCACTATTGTGATCAGTTTCTGCTCAGGAGAATATTTATATTAAATGTTTATTTTTAAAAGAAAAAAATTAAACAAATTTTCGGAAATATCTGGAAAAATTACAATCCATTCTTCAGTTCTGAGATAACTTCTTAGCTACATGGTTGAAGACCCTCCTAATCAAAACTCGTTAGGGACGCCTGGGTGGCTCATGTGGTTAAGCAGCCAACTATGGCTCAGGTCATAATCTCGTGGTTCATGAGTTTGAGCCCCAGGACGGGCTCTGTGCTGACAGTTCAGCACCTAGAGCCTGCTTCAGATTCTAGGTCTCTTTCTCTCTCTCTGCCTCTCCCTGACTCATACTCTGTCTCCCTCTCTCTCCTCTCTCTCTCTCTAAAATAAACAAACATTAAAAAATGTTAAAACTCTTCAACAACAAAGGGGAGTATTTATTCCACTGAATTATTTTAAGAATGACATGAGCTGATGCACTGCACAGGCGTTTGGCACACAGCATATATAATATTATCTGATATTATGCTTAAATAACAGCAAAAACAAAGGGAATATTTTAAAGGAATAATCTGAACTGGGTCCAATGTTTTTAATGCACAAAGAAGTTTACTGTAGCATTATTTCTATTCGGAAAAACTAGAAACCATTTCTGTAAATTGAAAATCACTAACTACACTGGAAAGCAATTCTGTAAAATGAAAACAATTAACTACGATGTATCTACAAAATAAATTATAGGGCTTCTTTTAAAAAATTTGGAAAAGTTCAAAATTTGACATTTTAAAAAAGGTTCTGATTCTGACTTCAGTTAAAGCAGAATTCCGCACATTCCGCTAGGAATGCAGGATCCCCCAGGACTGCAGCCAGCCCTGGGAAGGAGCACAGAGGCGGCTCGGGGCGGGGGGGGGGGGGGGGGGGGGGGGGGGGGGGGGGGGGGGGGGGGGGGGGGGGGGGGGGGGGGGGGGGGGGGGGGGCAGCAGCAGGACTGGGGAAGGAAGGAGGCCAGCCATGGGGGTGAGCTCAACCTTCAACCTCCAACCTCTCCCCTCCGGGACTTCAAGGCAGCCGCAAATCCAGAACTCTGCATGGGTGATCAACAGCCTTCTTCTGGTCTCAGGAGCAGGAGAGGGAGCCCTAAGGGTCAGAGGAGGCTGGGAAACCCCTCCAGAGAAGTCTGGTTTTTTAGGTTGTTTATCCTTTCTCTGGGTCCCTGCTCCCAGGCAATCCCAAGGCAGGGAAGGTGAGAGCTGGCAAGGCCTTCTTCATCTCCACCCCACCTTGCTCCTTAGTCTAGCTAATTCTCAGCCTGAAAGCCTCTGCTCAGGCTTCACAACATCCAAAGAGCCCTTTCTCACACTCCAGTCTGGACACAGGCGCGTCTCCGCGATCCTGTGAAGCTCTGTATGGTAGATCCATCGAGATCCATCGACTGGGGCAGGGGGGGCAGTTCCTTTGACCGCCCCCCCCACACACACACACACTGAAATGCCCTAGTTTGGACCTCAGAGACCTGACCCTTCTCTGGACATCCATTCTGTGCCCATCCTTCTGCTAAAACTCAGGTTCTGCCAGAAGAGGGTCCTGGCCACACTGCTCATGATGGTGCCCTTGGTTGGTGCCAAGGACGAGGCCACGATACAGAAGGCGAGAAATACAGGGTGAGTGAATAAATGGGCATTTCCAAACCATCTTCCTTTTTTATTACAAAGTATTGTCATACACTGACATTTACGAACCCTGACTCCATCGCGAACGCACACAAGGTCCTAAGACGTGGTATTTAAGGACTTTTCCTTACTGGTCAACGTGATCACCTCCTGTTCAAGCACCAACTAGGCTCCCAGTAAAAAATCTTATTTTGAACAATGATTTCTTAATTTGAATAAAGCTTTAAGCAACACAAGACATGGTGGCCCGTGCAAATTATCATCACATTATGCTTAGTCTTCTCAGTAATTACTCCCATTATATGTATTACTGTTTTATTAAAAATATGGGCCCATTCTGATTTTTCTGTCAGACACTGGCTTTCTCACATGGGCCTATATGGTTTGCTTCTGGATTCCACCTACTCTCACAACCTGACCTGCTGCTCAGGGCTGGTGGCCCCCACCGTCTTCTCTGGGCCCAAGCCCTTTCCTGGGCATCAGAACTAAGTGTGGTCTCACCACCCAACAAGGACTGAGCACTTCCGGTGCCTTCGACCTGGCCGTCATTATCTTATGTCATCTCTGCAATAACCCAAAGATGTAAGTTTTGACAGTCCCACTGTAAGATGGGGTCCACAACCTAGCGGAAGGGAGATTCCGTAGCCATCAATGCCCACAGCCCCGCCCGGCCACCAGCCCCCCTACTGGGACACACCCCACACCCAGCCCCTGGCCAACATTCCTGAGCTTTGAAAGTGGTGCCACTGTATACTTCAGTTCTCTTTGGGAACTGATAAAGATAAAATGTTAAAAATTATTTATTTTGTTCTAAAATATCATTCAAAATAAGTATGCCGGCCAAGTGGCACACAACATACATTACAGAAATAGTAGATACATTAAGTAAAATCAAATGCTTAATCCCACGTTTCCAATGCTATTACTGTCATCGCCTATTTTAATGATTGGTGTGTAAACCTAAAGGTAACACACAAAGAAGTAGTTTTAAAAGTTCCGATACAAAAACAAACAAAACACTGAGAACGTTTACCCATTACTCTATCAGTACCGCAGATACTGAAATTTAGAATTTCTACTCCCAGGGCCACTGGCTTCTCTAAATAATATGCCCTCAGTGGCTCCTTGGCTTCCCTCTAACCCCTGATTACACATGCCCCTGCATTAGTTACTCACTTCCAGATTATTTAACTTTTCAAACCTAATTATAAAAAAGGCTGAATCCCACACCTGTGTTTCCATAACCATGAAAACAACAATGGTGACAGTGACAGCACTTTGGCCTTGTGTGACAGCAGCTCACACACTAAAGTCTTCCCATTCTTCCATTTTATCTACTGTCTCCCTTTTAAATTGGAGGAAGTAGAATCTCAAAGCAGAGCAGAGAAGCAATTCATGTGAGGTCCCAAGGTTCAAAGATGGGCTCCCCACCATCAGACATTTACGCAGGCAGGGAAGCTAGGAGGGGGGCGCTGGGAAGGTGTAACATTTCTGGAATCAGAACACTGCACTTAACAAAGAGTTGTCCACTTCCTACAGCAAAGAGCCACAAATCCACATTATAGACAACAAGTCAAAAATAAGGGACACCAGATAGTCATGTTCTTTTTCAGAGCTGGAGAGATCATCAAAGCCACCCGTCACTGACCGGCCTTAGATGATAAGGTACCCCTCCGTGTGCCGATGTAATTGGTTGGCTTCCTTCCCCCAAGGGAGAATCCCAATCTTCCTGAGACACAGGTGGTCTCTCCTGATTCGCTGGGAGGGGCTGCAACCATGCTAAGCATTCTACAACTATGAAATGTGAGAACACCTGTCCATCTATATCACACATGTCTATGGTTAAAAAACATGAACCCTTATAACAAACCT
>NC_043714.1:71930862-71937099 GCF_006229205.1 Suricata suricatta | reverse complement strand
CCGTGTGCCGATGTAATTGGTTGGCTTCCTTCCCCCAAGGGAGAATCCCAATCTTCCTGAGACACAGGTGGTCTCTCCTGATTCGCTGGGAGGGGCTGCAACCATGCTAAGCATTCTACAACTATGAAATGTGAGAACACCTGTCCATCTATATCACACATGTCTATGGTTAAAAAACATGAACCCTTATAACAAACCTTTGTCAACCTCATTTTGCCCAAAGTCCTGCAACAGGTAAGTGGCAGAGTCAGAAAGAACTTCCATAAGCACACAGAGACAACATGGGGTGCTCTGGGCCTACGTGGCTAGGAAAACCACAAGAAGCACGCAACCTCTGAAGGGGGGCTTTCTGATCACAGCTGAGCCTTACATACAGGCGGCCCGAACCTGGAAAGAGTGGAGCAAGGAAAGGCAAAGGTGTCACACCACACAGGGCACCATGACGGACATGCAGTGTGTCCGTCAGTCACTGAGGGCACCGGAACCCTGCCATCTGCCCAGCACCATGAAACCCAGAGGTGAACGAACCAGAAACAGGCCCCCGTCCTGCGGGGGCCTACTGCCTGGGTAGGGAGGCTGACTTTGTAAAGCAGAAAGAGAGAAGGGCTTAGACAGAATTACCAAGGAAAATGAGAAAGTCCCTGAAAAATATTACCCACTATGCCTGCAGGCACCTTATTGGGCCTCTACACCTGACATCGCCAGCTTCCAGAATAGAGAACACTGCCAACAGCTAACTTATCTAATGCACAGACAACAATCCGCATTCCTGGGCTCTGAACCCAGGATTAGCTGAGAGCAAACACTCCACAGCCTCCACTCAGAAACATTCATTAAGCGTCAAGTATGAGGAGGAACCAACCATACACAGAGTCTATGGTAATAATTGAGACATGTCCTATTTCCATGTAAGTTACAAATCACGATGCTGTTTAGTCTCTAACTGAACACGGGCTCTCTCTGTTCTTTTAAAAACAGCCCAACTCCCAGTCAAATGTGAAATTCCCGTCATGAACGCTGGTGGCCCTCCTTTCTCATCTTGCTCTTTTTCTCAACTCTATTATTGAGGATGACACAATTTTTCAAAAAGACGCTTAGCACTAGGGCTGACACTCGCTGTCCTTGACTTTCTCTAATCTCTGGATGTTGAATAATAGCAGTACAAATAAGGGCATAATTTAGCCTTATGTGTTTTTCTTAAGAAGCTGAATTTGGAGTAGGTCTCCAGACTTCTCTCTGCCAGGCTGCAGGATCAAGTCACAATAAGAAGAATAGCTTCGTAGCTTAATAATTGAAAGAAACATGATCTCTCCCGCAACCTATCATGTTACCTGATAAAGCTGATTATGCAATAATTTGGCCATAATAATGAAAAGATCTATAAATGCACTTCCCTCTGAGTTCTTTTCTGAGATCGATGTGGTCATAATCTCCCCCTAGCACAGCATGATCAGCATGAGCAAGTGCACAGGGTAACATTAAACACATAAACTACTCAACTTTATGTAGTTACACATGCTATTTTCTGTGTGTTTACATACTTTATGTATTTTTCTCAAGATGAGTATCTGACGTACATACACTCACATATATACACACACATACACAGCTATACACATGCATTCACAGAACCATTTCTGAAAATAAAACACATTCAAACTGAAATTTTTAGCACTGATTTTTTTAAAAGGTATCATTTTTAAAGCATTTCTGTGGGATGAGGTTCAACAATGTTAAAACAACCCCTCAGGCCCAAGAGTTCTAATGATTCTTCCATCACTTTGAGGGCAACGTCCACGTTTCTGTCCACAATCACAGATTCTGCGATGGAATTAAGACAAGTTAATCCTTCCTTTCCTTCCTTACAGCAACCACCCCAGAACAGGATCCCTGCGGAGAGCACTCCTGAAATCACATTCAGGGTATGAATCTCATCCTATTCTGTATAGTATGTGCTTCGTTAGCTTCAACGACCGTCCAGTGCAGGCAATGGCGTCCCCTTCCGGCACGGCTGCCACGAAGGCCCGTCCACACCCCAGTCTGACACGCGCGCAGCTAGCTGCACACCACAGCCCGGCCGCTGAGCGTGTCCCCTTGCCACACCCATCATGCTTTGGGCTTGGGGATACGCAGACGCAGCAACACAATTAGAATAACGACCAGTGTGACAGGATGTCTTCCGACAGGTCAACCGTTGTGCCACGTGTTTGAAAGACAGAAAACGGTTCATAAAGTAGGATCGGCAACTTTCAAACGTAAGCCAGGTGCAAAGAAGACTTACTTAGTAAGTACAACATTTTAATAGAGGAAACCATCGGTTCTGACCTTTGTTTTCAATGGGCATGGGGGACGGAGAGGCAGAGAGGCGGGGAGGGGAGAGAAGCACTCTACAAACACTAGGGGAACAGAAGCAAGGACCTCATCCCAGGAACAAGCACAAGAATGGTAACAAAGCAACCACTATTATTTAATGCACATTCTTTTCTAGTGACCTGACGGGAAGAGCTATATGATAAATAAAGAATAAACACTGGCCGGGCGCCTGCGACCTGCCAGGCCCCAGTCCGACCCTTGGCAAGTGTTTGGTTTACTGCCCTGGCCTTCTCACCTCCCAGCAGCGGCACTAGTGAGGCGGTGCCGCCCGCTCTGCAGACAAGGGCCGCGCCACAGAGGTGCAGGGACATGCTCGCGTCCTCACAGCTACATGGGGACCAGAGCACATCTGATAGCCTCTCTCCTAGACCACCGCTTGCCTGAAAAATGAAATCAGTGGCTTTTCCCAGCTTCCAAAGCCACTCCTCACCCTTCCCAAAACACACTCATACCCAAAACACTAAGAAAAAAACAGACGGACAAAAATGGGACACACCGTGGAGGTATAAGGGCGCTGGGCACATAACCGATAGAGCGCTATGTCAGCCAGGAACACCAGGTTTCTCCCAGAAACTGATCAGGGAAGCAAGAGCTCTGGTCTGCTTTCCCTCCTCATCAGAGTTAAGCCTTACAAACCTAATGACTTCCTGTTTGCCAGGGCAGCACAGTAACTGCTTGTAATTCTGCTGCAGATTTCATCAGATGCAAATCCAAACACTAGACACATCATTGCTAATTAGTTTTCCCTCTGTCCTGTGGACAACAGTAAGTTCACCAGCCCAACAGGTACCTCTGAGCATATACCCTCATGTGATGTTCAGTGACATTTGTTTCTTAAGTTTGCAAAACCACAGGGAAACCGGATGGAAGTGCTTCTCCGAGAGCGGCACCAAGTTCTGGAGAAGCATTTATTCTGGTGGTGTGCCCATTACTGTTGGGATCATTATACTGTCAAAAAGAGCTCTCTGCCCATCTATAATAGAAAGAAACAACAAACCCTATTTGAACAGCAACCATAGGGAGGAGAAAATGGAAAACCAAACATCCAGGTTTCTAGTTTAGTGAAGTGTGCTCCCATGACCACGCGATCATAAAAGGTGACAGGCTGGGCGCCCCCAGTACATGCTGTCTCCTTAGTATCTCCCTAAGTAACCGTGGCCTTGGCAGAAACAACACACATTATCCTGGCAGCTGAATCACTGTACTGTCCACCTGAAACTAACATAGGTTAGTATGTTAACTACTCTAGAATTTAAAGATAAATTAATTTAAAAAGGACTATGTTAACAATAAAAAGGTTTTAAGAATATGATTTATAGGGCCTCATCTAAATATATTCACATACACTACCGACTGGCAGAAAGTGATTACACTTCTGGACAGAGAATCCAAAACAGGCTCCAGGCTCTGAGCGGTCAGCACAGAGCCTGACGCAGGGCTCGAACTCAAAAGCTCTGAGATCATGACCTGAGCCGGAGTCGGACACCTAACTGACTGAGCCCCCCAAGTGCCCCAAAATACTCAATTTTAAAGTAACTAAAAGGAGTATCCTGAACTCATTTATTAGTTAAGGTTTTTAGTAGATTCCTTATGATTTTCTATACATAAGATCATGTCACCTAAAGAATACAGTTAATGTTAACTCCTCCCTTTCCCATCTAGATACCTTTTTTTCATTTTCTTGCCAAGCTGCTCTGGCTCAAACCTCCAGGACAATGCTAAATATGAATAGTAGGAGTGAAGGCAGACATCTTTACTCCATCCTGGTCTGAAGGGAAAAGTCTTTCACTATTATGTTACTTGCAGGTTTTTCATAGATTTTGGAAGTTCCCTTCAATTCCTAGTTTGTTGAGTATACTTATCATGAAAGGAATAGAATTTGTCAAATGCTTTTGCTGTGTGTTTTGAGATGATTATATGTGTTTGTCCTGTATTCCAATGATGATATATGAATTGATTTTTCAATGCTAAGCCAACCTTGTGTTCCTAGGATAAATACTATATGATCATGGTGTATAATCCTTTTTATATGGTGCTGAATTTGGTTTGGTAGCATCTTAAGGATTTTTGTGTCTATATTCATGAGAGATGCTGGTCTGTAGTTTTTGTGACTTTGGTTTTGGAATATGGTCTCCTAGAATGAGTTGGGAAGTATTCCTTCTGCTACTGTTTTGTTTGCTTGTTTGAAGAGTTACTCAAGAATTGGTATTATTATTTTTTAAATGTTTGGTAGGACTGACCAGTAAAGCCATCTGGACCTGGGCTTTTTTTAGTAAGTATTTTTTTATTTGCCAATTCATCTCGTCACCATTCTGTTCACATTTTCTATTTCTTCTTGAGTCGGTTTTGGCAGTTTCTGTTCTTCTAAGAATCTTCCAATTTAAACCAAGTTATCTAATTTACAGACAGCCAATTGTTCACAGTATTTCCTTATAATCCTTTTGATTTCTGTAAAGTCAGTAGAGGGTCTCCTTTTTCATTCCAAATTTTCACTCTTTCATTCACCCAAATGAATTTAGTCATTTGAATCTTCTCCCATTTCTTTTAGTCAATGTAGCTAAAGTTAAATTTTTGGGTTTTTTTGTTTTCTCTATTGTTTGTCTATTCTTTTTGTTAATTTCCAGTCTAATATGTATTACCAGCAGACATCTACGAACCTGTTCCCTTGACAAGAACAGAAATCGTATTTTTCTTAAGTCACATGGAACATTTTCCAAGACTGATCAATCTGTATTATTTCTATCATTCTGCTTATTTTAGATTTATTTTGCTTCTTTTCACAGTCTTCATTGTGGTAAGTTAAGTAACTGATTTAAGATTTACCTTCATTTTTAAAAAAAATATTTTAATGTTTATTTTTGAGACAGAGACAGAGCATGAGTAGGGGAGGGGCAGAGAGAGAGGAAGACACAGAATCTGAAGCAGACTCCAGGCTCTGAGCTGTCAGCACAGTGCCCGATGCAGGGCTCAAACTCACGAACAGAGAAATTGTGACCTGAGCTGAAGTTGGACGCTTAACCGACAGAGCCACCCAGGCGCCCCTACCTTCATTTTAATATAGGTATTTATAGCTATAAGTTTGCCTCTGAGTGCTGCTTTAGCTGCATCCCATAAATTTGGGTATGTTATAGCTTCATTTTCATTCACATCAAAATATTTTCTAATTCCCCTTGTGATTTGATCAGTTATTAAAAAGTCTGATAACTTACACATACTTATGAATTCCCCCAATTTTTTTCTGTCATTAATTTCTAATCTCATTTCATTGTGGCCAGAGAACATCTTTTGCATAATTTCAATCCTTTAAAATTTGCTGAGGCTTGTTTTATGGACTAGCTTATGATCTGTTCTGGAGAATGTTCCATGTGACTTAAGAAGTATGTAGTTTCTGCTGCTGCGAAGGGAACGTGTTCTACAGATGTCTGCTAAGTCTGGTCGGCTTACAATGCTGTTTTGGTCTTCTGTTTCCTGACTAACCTTCTACCTGGTCGTCGTGTCCGTTATTTACAAAGGGTATTGCAGTCTCCAACTATTACTGTTAAGCAGCTTATAATTATTTTAGGACCCTGTATTAGTTTCCTATCATCACCGTAATAAATCACCACAAATTTAGCGCCTTGAAACAACAATGTGAACATCACCTTGTATTTCTAGAAGTTAAAAGTCTAAAATGGGTATGTAAGAAAGCACATCTTTTAGAGGCTGCACCAAGGAGTTCTTTCCCATGTCCTTCCCATCTTCTTGAGGCTGCCCACATTCCACGGCTTGTGGCCACATCACTACAATCACCGCTCCCACTGCTTTCTGTCTGACTCCGACTCCTCCCCTCTCATAAGGACCAGGGCTTACTGATTATATATATAT
>NC_043714.1:71910453-71930762 GCF_006229205.1 Suricata suricatta | reverse complement strand
TATTGGGCCCACCCAGGGATCCATGATAATCTACCTCAGTATCTTTATCCTAATAATATTTGCAAAGTCCCCTTTACCACATAAGCTAGCGTTCACTGCTCTGGGGGCTCAGCATGCAGACATATCTGGGGAACACTGTTCAGCCCACCACAAACGTTAGTTCAAGCAAACTGCTGATTCAAATTAGACACAAATTGTCAAACCAAGTCCTAGTTTTGTTCCATGTCACTGAGCTCATTCAGGTCAATATAAACCAAGCACTTTTGAGTTCTTCTTTTGAATAGATCAACGTATTCTTCGGCATTCCGTTTAATTACTATATCTGTCATGTTTATAGTTTCCTTTGTCTATATCTCCTAAATGTTTTATGGAATTATTTCAAGTGATCATGCTGAGTATGTAGGATTGAAGCAAAAATCTGTAAAAAAGATACACCTTTTACAGCACAGTAAAAGAGAACACAGGTTTGGGGTCAAAACAGAGCTTAATTCTAATCTTGCCCTTCTGACTTTCTTAGTCCAGGTTTCATTATAAAATGGGAGCATCGGTATCTGTTTGTGTGAGGCTTGGCAGAGAGTAAGGAAAGTGATGAATGAAACAACGTAGGAAACAGACGGGAAGCGGTGACCGAGAGGAGCCCAGCACACAGCCACTGCGGCTGGACCGGTCCACACACGGCTAACAAGTACAAGTGCAGAGCAAAAGAGAGGGCGGCCGGCACGCCAGGCAGTCCACTACCTGGTCATTCTGACACGTGAACCAAAGGACCGCGGACAAATACCCTGACAAGCACTCTGAACATGACCTGGATGACAACGTCAGTGTGATGCTCAGCTCCGGGAAGCCCTTACACCTTAACCCACCGTAACTGGGAAGCAGATGGACCAAGTCCAAAGCACTCAGTCATCAGCGAGCCCTGTGACGTCAGGCCGGTCACAACGTCCACAAGAGCCTGTTTTCTCCCCCGTAAAGTGGAATTTATTTCTCTAATCTCAGAGGCCCGTACCAAGTACTGAGAAAAATATGGTCTCTAAATCTGTTGGCACTTACCAAGAACTCGACAAACAGCAGCTCATTATTATTAACAATTATGTGACACTGACAAGTTCTTTACTATCTCCAGAGCCCCTGATGTGTCTTTCGAGATAATCTCCTAACGCAGGACAATCCCTGAAGCCAGGCTGAGGACATGCTCGGTACCTGGAAACATAGTTTTCTGCAGTCCCCCCCAGTCCCTCTGTGGGAGAAAAAGCATCGGCTCCTCCAAGACCTCCACATCCTCATCTCGAAACCTGCAGATGTGTAAGTTGCATGAAGAAGGAAAACTACAAGTTGCAGACAGAACTAAGGCTGTTAACTACCTAATTTTTTTTAACATTTATTTATTTTTGAGAGACAGAGACAGATCACGAGTAGGAGAGGGGCAGAGAGAGAGAGGGACACACAGAATCTGAAGCAGGCTCTAGGCTCCAAGCTGTCAGCACAGAGCCCAATGCGGGGCTCAAATGCACGAACTGTGAGATCATCACCTGAGCCGAAGTCGGACGCTTAACCGAAGATTAATCAGCTAATCTTAAAATGAGCAGATTATCCTGGATTATCCAGGTAACCTCAAGGCAATTACAGAGAGTCTCACAAATGGACAAGAAAAGCAGTAGAGTGGGGCCTACCATGGAGGCAGCATGGACGTTGCAGGCGTCAGAGACAGAGGAAGGGGCCAGGCGCCCAGGGCTGTGTGCAGCCGCCAGCAGCCAGGAGAGTTAGGGAACAGTTTCTCCCCTTCAATCTCCAGAAGAGGACCTAGCCCCTCAGGCCCGCAGACACCTGACGCTGGCCCAGTGAGAACCATTCCAGACTCCTGCTCACTAGAACCCCAGGATAATAAAGCCCCCAAACGCACGGGAATTTGTTACAGTAGCCATAGAACACTGATACATTCTCCCTTCCAGTTTTTCAGTTTTCTTGTAAATAAGTCACAAATAATATCCGAATCTGAAACCTGAAAAGGGAAAGATGAAATAGTTTTTGTTTTCTCTACACAGATGAACCTCACCTTAAAGGTCCTATGAAAATCAGTTCTTTCTGAACTGCACCGATGAGAGATCGGAACAGGGCGTGACTCTTGGCCCTTGCCACGAGGAACCTGACGTACCAAACAATACAAACGGACTCTTGACTATTTACATAGAACAGTACTATTTACTATTTACATAGAACAGTACTCTTTACTATTTACGTAGAACAGTACTATTAAATGACATGACTGAGCAGCCAACTCCAGAGAAGACTTTGTGATTCAAAACTAAGCAAGACACGGTACACACTCCCCTTGGCCACACTGGCTTCGAGTACACGGTTAACTTTCAAGGCGAAGTTTAAAGTGTGAATCCTTTTCTGCACATTGTGATTTTTGTTTAACCAGAAGAAATACTGCTTCTTTGACTTACAGGTGATAGTCATGGAGGCCAGCATTTCCTGCAAACAAGGACCCTGAATTGAGGTACTTAGAAAAGTTTCTCATATTTTTCAAACAGATGGCACAACTGTTTTGGAAAAGGGTTACTCAAGTAGGAAGTGACGACTGTCAAGTGAAATTAAGTGAACTATTAAACTGTGAACTAGCACCTGATGCTTCATTAGTTCCTAGTGTGGTCTGCAGGCAAAGGAGCTGAAAAAGTGCCCATGACACACTCAAATCTCTGGAGGACACCGAGGACCCTCACTGTCCTCCCACATGCTGTGACATCACCACCAGTGAGAAAGAACTGTGGTCCCATGGACTCGTCTGGGCCGCCACCCTGGGGTCAGGCACTGGGAAGTGACCCCTCCAAGGCAAGCAGACAGGAGACTAAGATGTATCCTCAGACGAGGGGACCTTGCCAAGCTTTTCTCCTGGAACTTGCTTTTGGCCCATTCTTACCACGTGGCCATGGCAATAAGAAAGTGGTGCGGTTCTACCCGTTTTGGATGACGTCTCAGCCACCCATGAGAGACCAAACAAGAACCAGGGTCCAATCTCAGGGGTGGGTGGGCGGCAGGGAGCGGACAAGGAGTCCGATCCGCCCCTAAGCCCTAGAGGAGAGGAGGTGGAACAGAGTCTTCCATTCCCGGGGCCAAGAGCAAAAGTGTCTGCCCAGGATGGGGACTGCGCCCTCTGCGTGCACCCCTGGGAACCACTGAGCCAGGGGTCGGGGCTCGGGAGTCACCTTCGGGGGGACTGTGAGGAAGCAACACTCACCAACACATGTGCAAAGAAAGGAGTCATTACAACAGGCATTTGCTGGTGAGAATTGAAAGCCACAACGCCTTACACATAAACTAAACTCTACTGGGAAAGTGTGAACCAACCAGAAGACGTGTGGTGTGAAGAGGAGAAGCCGGAGGAGCCAGGAAGCCCCATGGGCAGAGAAGCCCACGATGCCACACTCCCTACGCTGGCATCAAAGTGGTGCCAGCTCAGAGTTCAAGAAGCTCACAGAGACCCTGCTCTACCTAAGCATCGCGAGCAGTGACAAACTTTAAGATTCCTACTTGAAAAGAAATGCATCACACGTGCACACACAAAAGGCTTTTAAAACATATAGTTTCAAGTATAATTTGCCCTGATGGACTTACATCCTTTATGAAGAAAAGGCAACAACAAAGGGCTTCTTCTCCTTTGCCCAAGACTCCAGTGCTGAGAGGGCCACACGGGTCCCTTTGTCCCTTTCTCTCTTGATTCTGTGCTCTCCCCAGGGAACCTCCTCCTCCACCAAGGCTTCAAACACATGGCCACGCGCTCCTAGAGCAATCTGACGTCTAGGAATGCTACATATAATTCTCCACTCACGTAACTCAAACACTATTAAACCTGTGTTGTTCGACATTCTAAATGATCTTTCTAAGACACACGGCTGACCATGACCTTCTCCAGCATCGCATCCATCAATCATGCTCCAGATTTAAAACACATCCTTACTCCTGGCCCTGCACATTCTAGTCCCTCCCTACCCTTTCCCCCTGCTTCTCAATACATTCCTGCTTTTACTTTACACTCCAGACTAAGAGAAGCCGCTTTCACACGGGTTATTCACTCCATCAACACCGGGTGCCCACGGTGTGCCAGGCACTGTCCTGAGCACTGGAGACCCGGCAGCCTAGACTCTGTTCTGCAGTTCTGAGGCGTGTCACCACATCCTCACAGCCTGGCAGGCAGGCAGCACAGCGCCCGCTTCGACAAACTAGGGAACGGAGTTTGGAGAGGTGAAGGTATGCGCCCAGGGTCAGCACTTCTTAAACGACGAAGTCTGGGGGTGCCTGGGTGGCTCAGTCGGTTGAGTGTCCGACTTCGGCTCAGGTCATGATCTCACAGCTTGTGGGTTCGAGCCTCATGTCGGGCTCTGTGCTGACAGCTCAGAACCTGGAGCCTGCTTCGGATTCTGTGTCTCCCTCTCTCTCTGTCCCTGCCCGCTCATGCTCTATCTCTCTCTGTCTCAAAAATAAATAAAACATAAAAAAAAAAAAATGACGAAGTCTGAGTGCCAGCCCCCAGGCCCGTGCCCACCCTGCCAAGAGGGCCTGAGAAGCAACAGGTCTCTCAAAATCGCTGGAAACTCAAATACGATGAAAGCACTCTTTCTCCATGTTCCTTCACCAAAGCACCTGAGACAGCGCACCCACTGCCCTAAAGCAGAGAAGGAGAATCTGAGGCCAACTGACTCCACATCCCACAAACCCGAGTGAGACCCCGCAACCCCCAGGCCCGGCGCTGGGCCCCGGAGGCCGGATCAAGCACAGTGAGTCACACTTGCTGCCTGAAGGGACTTGGATTCTCGTGGCAGAAACAACTCCCAGTGGACCATCGTCATCTGGAGCATGAGAGATGCGGGGAGGGCGGCCAGGAGGAGGGAGGCCCTAGGGCGGGCGCAGGGACCACAGCGGGAGGGCACGAACTGGCTCCCGGTGCTCTGCCAGCCCACAGCATGTCCCCAGCTGCTCACGTGCCCACGGTCAGTGCTGAGGAGAGACTCGCCTCACAGGGCTGTCACCCTCTGCAGCCGCACCAGGAGTCACACGTTGGTCCAGCCCCTTCCCCAGTCGGATAAACACCCCCAGGTAGTGCCATGGGACCCCAAGTGGGTCTTTACTACAGCACAGCACCCACCGTTTGGCAGTCTCCCTGCCTTTCCATTTCCATGTCCCCACTGGGCAGAAAGCCCCTGGAGCGGGAATAAAGTACGGCCCAGCTCTGTGGCCCAGCACATGGCCCAGCTCTGGGACCCAGCACATGGCCCAGCTCTAGGGCCCGACCCCTGGCGCAGCCTCAGAGCGGGACCCTCTCTGAGTAAGAACCGAACACCCTCCAGCCCGCGGGAAAGGCTGTGGAGAAACACGCAGGCTGCCCGTACTCTTCCACAGGGTCCCCCGCAAGCCAGACGGCGGCCTCCACAAGAGTAAACACGGAAGCCTCGTTAGCAGACAGGGCTGCCTGCACGCCATCCCGCCAACTCCCCAGCCCCAGATGCCCTTTTCTGCTAGGACCCCTTTACTGGAAGTAACTTGGTGCTCTAACACAGAACTCACATGCAGCCTCCTATGTGGATGCTTCCGGAAGTGCATGGTGGGTGTGGCATCTGCGCCCAGGGCCTGCTCCAGGCCCCAAGATTAAGGGACATGAGCACTGCTGGCCTGAAGGACTCCGGAGGAGGTGACTAACTCCGCGTGGCCACAAGATGCCGGGCACTCCACACAACTCTCTGAGGATCATTTTACAGATGCAGAAACTGAGGCTCACAGAGCTTCTTACCACCCGAAGCAACACACCTATTCACCATGTAAGAGCAGAACCCCGGCAGGGCCGAGAGGGCAACAAGACAACGTACGATCTGAATACAGTCAATTTACCATGAAGACACAGGACTTTTATTTTTTCGGTTGCCGTGTTCTCCTGACTCCCTGTAGACCATATACGCAGAGGGCAGGGGGCTGGTCTCCTACCTGCTCAGAACTGATGGTAAACTTCGTGACAGGCAGTGTGTCCAAAGTGCAGACAGTCCCTGTTTCAGGATCTCTACGTGAGTGTGTGAGAGACGCAGTCACGGAGGTGTAACTTCCTCACGACGGCTCTTTCCACGCTTACAGACAACAAACCAGGGGCTCTTGGGTGACTTAGTGGGTTAAGCGTTCGACTCTTGATTGATTTCAGCTAGATCACGATTCCAGGGTCATGAGTTCGAGCCCTGCATCGGGCTCTGTGCTGACGGTGTGGAGCCTGCTTGGGATTCTCTCTCCCTCTCTCTCTCTGTCCCTCCCTGACTTGCGCTCTCTCTCTCTCTCTTTTTTTTTTTAATTTTTTGAATGTTTATTTACTTTTGAGAGACAGAGAGACAGAGTGTGAGCAGGGGAGGGGCAGAGAGAGAAAGCGAGAGAGAGAGAGAGAGAGAGAGAGAGAGAGAGAGAGAGTCTGAAGCAGGCTCCAGGCTCTGAACTGTCAGCACAGAGCCTGACACAGGGCTCGAACTCAGGAACTGCGAGATCATGACTTGAGCTGAAGTTGGACACCCAACCAACCAGGTCACTCAGGTGCCCCCCTCCCTCTCAAAATAAATGAACATTCAAAACAAAATAAATAAACATTTAAAACGAAGAAACAACAAAACAAAAAGCAGTAAAGCGTATTAACCAAATCAAAATCTCATGAGTCACCTCAGGACCTAGAAAAGCAAAGCCAAGGGCAGGCAGAAGACAGCTTGGTACCCCCTCCACCGCCAGATCAGGGCTTCCTACGGAACCTGAGCTGATCTGGGCCACAGAACTTTAAAACCACCGTTCTGGATTCCAGAGAGAGGACTGAGCCCCACTTCATGCTTTTCTGATAAACAATCAGCCCGTCTGCTGACAAACAGACCACTCACGGACACGCTGACAACGGGCTTTTGAATTTGGAGAATTAAAAAGAAAAAAAAAGTCAGCAATAACTAGAGGTCGGATTTATTTTAGCGTCATCAGAGACACTTTAAATTGATTTGATTTGCATCTTTATGCTTACAGCGCTGCTATCTGAATACCCTGGTGCCCGGGTTTTCTCCGTGCCTCACATTACCCCGGATCATTGTCACCGTGCATCAGCAACAGGTGGTCTTTCCTAGTGACACACTCTTCTCTGAGGCTGGCTTCACCCCCTGACAAAATCCATTCATCACTGCTGTCACAAAATCCCTTTTTTAATAAATCAGAGAAATAAATTAAAGAAAATTGGGAAGAAACAAACGTATTCTGAGATAAGAAAAGGAGTTTAATTTTGAGATTTTTCACCCAGTTGATGGGTGCTGGAGTTCTGCCTTTCATCTAAAGACCTCACAGAACAGAGCTATGCTTGACCAGAGCAGGGGCCCTGTGTAATGCCTGCAAGTTAGGCTCTGCCTTGAGATAGGCCTTTATTAAAAAAAAAAAAAAAGGTAGCCATGGGGGCGCCCGGGTGGCTCAGCCATGATCTCACAGTTCATGAGTTCTCAGCCATGATCTCACAGTTCATGAGTTCTAGCCCCGGTCCGGGTCTGCTGACAGCTTCAGAGCCTGGATCCTGCTTCCAATTCTGTGTCTCCTTCTCTCTCTGCTCCTCCCCCACTTGTGCTGTCTCTGTCTTTCTCTCTCAAAAATAAACGAAACCTTAAAAAAATAATAGAAAACAAAGAAAAAGAAGAGGAGCCATGTTATGATGACAATGTAAACACCCTCAGGAGTTTTATGAAATTGTTTTTCCTTATTATTACTTTGCATATTGTGCATATTATGCATTTAAATGACTCCGATCTTGCAAATTAGGACCTCAACAAACTGTCAGGTCGGAAGAAGTCGGTATCTAAAAGAGCCACATGAGGGAACGAGTGGTCTAACAGTTATCATTACTTGCCTGCCCAGGGAGCTGGGACAGCGCCCCTGCCGTGGGTGGCGTCACAGAGAAGCCGTATGGCCTGGTGTCCGCTCTCTCGGGCTGAGAACGAGGGAGGGCCGGCGAGCCACGCCCACGGCCCAAGCCTGCACCTGCGCATACCGCGAACTAGTGCGGTGAGGACACCATCGTCCTCGTGCGTGTCCCTGTGTCTCCGGCTGCTCTTCCGCTGCCGCAGCAGGCTGAGTGCAGCGCACGGCCCACAGAATGTTCGCTCCTGGCCACTTGGTGAGTCCACAGGCCGACTCGGAGCCACACAGGAGGACAAGGACAATACAGGTGCAGACACGCGTCATCTCCCGCTCTGTGCAGTGGCGCAGCCCGGCAGCAATGACGCGCCAGTAGTCCACCCCAGACCTGGAGGCTTGAAGACCGCGCCGCACTCTGAGAAGCTAGGCACCTCGGCAGAAACGGCTAATTGCAGGGCTGCGCCACAGGAAATACGAGCCGTGCCTGGCACAAAATGCCATTGAGAGGGGCACCTGGGGGGCTCAGTCAGTTAAGCTTCAGGCTTTGGCTCACGTCATGATCTCACAGTTCGTGGGTTCGATCCCGCGTTGGGCTCTGTGCTGGCAGCTCAGAGCCTGGAGCCTGCTTCGTATTCTGTGTCTCCCTCTCTCTCTGACCCTCTCTTGCTCACACTGTCTCTCTCTGTCTCTCAAAAATAAATAAAAAACATTTTAAAAAAAATTTTTAAATGCTGTTAAGAGGTTAAAAAAAATTAGGGGCGCCTGGGTGGCTTAGTCGGTTGAGTGTCTGACTTTGGCTCAGGTCTTGATCTCACAGTTCGTGGGTTCAAGCTCCCCATCAGGCTCTGTGCTGACAGCTAGCTCAGAGGCTGGAGCCTGTCTTCCGATTCTGTGTCTCCTTCTCTCTCTGATCCTCCCCTACTCAGGCTGTCTCTCTCTCTCAAAAATAAATTTTTTAAAAATTTAAAAATTTACAAAATATTCAAAAGACATATAGGATGCTCCTTTCAATTAGACCCAGGAGCCAGGGTAAAGGGCTTCCCAATGACCAAAGCTGGGACAATTTAATTGTCAGTTTATGTAGTGATTAGCAAAGGATTATAACCAGTTGGATCAAAGAAGAATCCCTGAAATTATATAGTCAGATGACAGATGGAAAGAGGGAGGGGAGGAAGGAAAGGAAAAATGAACATGTTCCCTCCAACAGAATGTCAACCAACCAGTGTCGATGGAAGGACTGAATTAGAAAATCGGCACTTTGGGGGCACCTGGGTGACTCCATCAGTTAAGCAGCCAGCTCCTAATTTCGGCTCAGGTCATAATCTCACGGTTCATAGGTTCAAGCCCTGTGTCAGGCTCTGAGCTGAGAGCATGGAGCCTCCTTGGGATTCTCTCCCTCTCTCTGCCCCTCCCCCATGCTCGCTCACTCTCCTCTCTCAAAATAAAATTAAAAAAAAAAAAGAAAGAAAATCTCCAGCTTACAAGTAACAGAGTAACAGTTCAGGTACAAAACATTAATGAACGCTAAGCTCTGTGAGGGAGAATGTATAACGCGGAACCGAGTATTTACAAGTACCTCCCCACTGAGGCACCAATCACTTACAAAAGCAAAACAGTATCTTCGCAGTGGAGATAACTGGCAGGACCTTAACCAAGTAATGGAACCCGTCATCATCAGGCCCAGGACGAAGTGACAGGGACAGCGTGTGCCTCCTAATCGGAGTGCTGAGCAGGACACACGTCACCTCAGGGGAAGTCCTGACTCGGAGATTAAGGAAACGGACAGCCCAAGTCGAGGGACGTTCTGCCACACGCCTGGTCTGCGTGGGCATCGAACATGCGCGACCTGAGAGGTGAAGGCAGACACAGGATCCCTCCCAAGCTGAGGGACTACAAGACCCTTAACAGCTGGACGCTCTGGGATCTTGAACCTGATCCCCAACACGGGCCGTGGTTGAGACAGTCGAGTGAGACAACGGTCAGCCTCCTAGACGTGATGGCGCTTCTCCAGGACTGCAGCTATGTCAGAGAAAGTGCACACTGAAGCAGTCACATTTTTAGGGGTGAGGGGAGACAAGACGGGCACCTTACCCCCCAGCGGGCCAGGAACATACATCAGTACACGCACGGATGGGAAGGCAGGTGTGGGACAGCACTAACTGGGGAACCCAGACAAACGGGCCTACGGGACCTCTTAGCACTATTTTTTCAACTTTTGTTCTAAAACTGTTTCCGAATAAAAGTGTTCAATGCCTAGAATGAGAATGAGAAGTAAAGGTCTTAACAACGGGAGGGGAAGAGAAGAGAGACAAGCAAGTAACTACCATGGAGCAACAGGGACAGAGGTGCTACGGAAACACAGGGGGGCCCGGGGCTAAGCATTATCTGCGGGGTCAGAGATGGTCTGTGACCCTGACCAAGTCCTTTTACCCCCATGAGGAGTTGGGGGTCCGGCCCCGCCCCTGTCTGGAGAGGACTCCTCCTGGCCCCAAGATGAGCTGAAGTCATCCTGAGTCCCAGATCCTCTCCGCATCCCCTCCCACAGCAGGAGCGCACCCCGAGAATCGTTCCCTGTGTGCTTATCGCGCCCCCTGGACTGCAGATTGCTTGATAAAAGATGAGGCGCGAAGATGGTGATGGCGGCGGTGACGATGGTGACGATGGTGACGAAGGCAGGAGCAGCCGTCTACCCTGCGCTTAGTCCCTACTCGGCAGGACACTATACATCCTGTCACACACGGACTCCACCCAGGCTTCGTTTCTTTTTTTAAAAAACCATCTTATAGCCATGGAAACTGAGGCCGAGCGGGGGTCAGGAATCCAAGGGCACACCACAGAGAAGTGGCTCAAGCCTGTGTGCCCTCAGGGTCCCCCTTGTACCAGCTCGTCTGAACCGCACCCAGCTCTCCCAGGCGGCAGTGGCTTGCGCGGACAGGCACACGGAGGGAGAAAGGGGCCCCTCTAAGTCCTCTGCTCTGTTTGCAATATGCTGAGCACACCCGAACTCAGGCAAGGAGCAGAGGGGCCCCGCGGTAGGAGGAGGGGGCCGGCCACTGCGCTGGCGCACAACCAAGAACTGATGTGGGAAATTCAGACATAAGAGACGCGACCCGAGGAAGAGGAACACAAACGCGGAGTGATCTCATGTGAGATGTACCAAACATGTCCTGTGTGTTAAAAACATAGAGGGGTGCCTGGGTGGCTCAGTCAGTTAAATGTCCAACTTCCGCTCAGGTCACGATCCCACACTCCATGAGTTCAAACCCCGCATCAGGCTCTGTGCTTCAGATTCTGTGTCTCACTCTCTCTGCTCCTCCCCTGCTCGCTCTCGCTCTCTCTCGCTCTCTCAAAAATTAAAAAGCATTAATTATTTTTTTAATGCAGAGTAAAACTCAGTACATTAGGGGTGCCTGGGTGGCTCAGTCGGCTGAGCGTCCGGCTTCAGCTCAGGTCATGATCTCACGGTTTGTGGGTTTGAGCCCCGCGTTAGGCTCTGTGCTGACAGCTCAGAGCCTGGAGCCTCCCTCAGATTCTGTACATCCCTCTCTCTCTGACCCTCCCCTGCTGACACTATCTCTCAAGAATAAATAAAAAAACATTTTAAAAAATTAAAACTAAATACATATAAAATCCTGGTCATTCCACCTTAACGACCTAGGAGGCAGGCATTACCGCCCTGTGTAGACAAGGAAGTGACTGGCCCAGAACACACAATTCAATCTAGCAGTCAGGCACTTAACAAATATTGGTTGAATAAACGAATAAATTGAAAGAAACCTCAGTGTCCACTGCTGAAGGCGTGCGGACTCTTTCTGGTATTCTGCTCTGCTAACATCACTAGAGAGGTAACCGTGTCATTGTCCGAAGCTCCTCTCTTGGGGTTTCGGACAGGACTGGACAGCCCTGACCCGGGGGGAGGCAGGCGTTCCCAGGCCGGCCGGCACAGCCCTGGCTGGCACCGTAGGCTTGGGTCACCAGTCGGGACCGTGACTCACGTGCTCCAAGGCCAACAGCAGCCCGTCACCTTCCCCCACCCAACAAACCAACCCATGCGGGGCCCGGAGCCGTAAATCAGCCCATCCTAACGCCTGCCTTGAATCAAGTTTTCAGTTCAATGCTTTGGGGACAGTTTTTCTGTAGGGCATGGAAGTCCTGTCCCGTGACCTTGCCCGGCTCTGCACCCCGTGCCCTGCACTTGCTTGTCGACACAGCAAACACGGAGCCGGAACCAAGGCCCCGGCAGCCGCGCCTGGCACTCCCGAAGCTGTCAGGGGTGCCCAGGGAGCAGCAGTCACGATTCTCGGCGCACCGAGGAGAGCTGCAGGGCGTGCCTTTTAAAATTAGAATGATGAAAGGCTGATAACTGATCCAGGGGCAGCGACAGCAACAGGGACAGTGACACCGGCTGGCTGATGATCCAGCTCCGAGCAGCTCCCGGGCGGGACCAGAGCGGAAGCAGCTGTGCGCAGCGCCATCTAGTGGAGCCGCAGCAGAGCACACGCGTGCCGACTGAGGGACCGTGACGCCCAGCTAACTGCGCCTGCTCCCCGCCCGCTGTGCTGCTGTGCTGCTCCCCAGGACTGCTGACCAACCCGGTCCGCGGGAGAGGGACATCGGAAAGGGTGCTCTCACGTCCGCACGCCCTTCATCATACCAAGGAAGGACATCAGTGATAAGCCAGGACACTTCTAAAGTCCTTAAAATAGCCACAGGGGCTGATTGGCAAAGCACTATAGAAATGTACATTTCCACTCCAGGGAAGGGGCCCTGCTTGTGGGGAGGGGCTGCCGAGTGTCCACCGTGGTTGCGGTGGGCAGTCACAGAGCTGCTTGCGGAGGCCTCGTCTGCTCATTGAAGCTTCTCACCTACAGAACCTAGACCAGCACCGTAAAAATCCAAGTGCCAACTTGGCACAGGAGCTTCCTAAGAACGAGTCTATTTTTCCTGGATTTTAAGACTACTCTCATTCTAAGACTACTCTCATTCTAATAACAAAAAATGAGCCTGAGAACCAGAACTAGACGCTTAAGTTATGACACGTTTTATGTCTGAAAACTGACCCAGCGCACACACACGGTCTCAGGCCGTTGCATAAAGACAGCAGGTGACATTCGCGAAGCACCTGCTACGTGTTAGACACTGCACTTATCCCATGTCTAGAACAACAGACCCATGAAGGAGGTGTAAGTGCTCCCATTTTACAGATACGAAACTGAGGCTCCTTCTGTAGCAGCTCCTCCCTTGTTAAATAACAGCGTTTCCCACATAAATGCCATCCACCACACCCACCATGCGGCCGCTGGTCACAAAGTTCCTGCCCCGTTTTGCCAGGCCACTGCCTGCCCCTCTGGACAGTGTGCGGTCTGCCCTGCTCACAGACCACCGGGCCAACACAGGGCAATTAATCTTCAGAGCAGCATGACAGAGAATGTCCATGGAAGTCACAGGTGAAAAGCAACCTCTTCTGGGTGCTCCCAGGGAACGTGCCCAGTGTCCTGGGGGCGGGCAGGCAAGGTTTACATCCTGGTTTGCCACTTAGCTGTCTGACCTTAGGCAAGCTGTTTGTCCTTCATGCCCTCAGTTTTCTCACCTGTACAATAAGGTAAAACCGATTTACTCTTTTAACACTGTTAGAAAAACTCAATGAAATAATGGACATAAAGCTTCTAACCCAGAAAAACCCCCTTGATGAATGGTAACTATTACTATTAGCAAGTGCAAGGCAAGGTTATTCCAACCTCCTCCCCACCCCCACCTCACTGCCATCACAGAATTAAAACCACTGTCTGTGGGAATATGTTCTTGTATGTTCTTGGCACTCTTTTTCCCTTCGCTTTTTGAGCCTATTTTTAGAAAATGGAGACTTCCTAAACATACCATAGACTGACTAAAAATCTGTGTCATCCTTTCAACCAAGTGTTCCTATGACACAGTATTAAAATACAAAGAGCTCTGTGCCTCTGAGAGGTTCCTTCAAGACCCACAGAGTGTTATCAAGAACCTGACTTAGGGGCACCTGGGTGGCCCAGCTGGTTAAGCATCTGACTCTTGATTTCGATCTCATGGTTCGTGAGTTCGAGCCCCACATCGGGCTCTGCACTGATCGTGCGAGCCTGCTTGGGATTCGCTTGCTCTCAAAATAAATGAATAAACTTACCCCAAAAAAAAGTAACTCAGTCACTTTCTACAGGGAAAGTTTTCCTGGTCCCTCCCTGACCAGTGGGACACAGGTAATTAAAATCCTTGACTTGAATGCCCGCCGCGGACGGAAAGCTGCTGGCGAGCAGAGCAAGAACGTGAACACGCCTTTTTGATAAGGCACGTTTCAGGAGCCCACTTCTTAAAATTCATCATCACCAAGGGAAATCCCTAGCTGGCTTCTACTATAACAAACTTTTATTTAAAAATGTCGACTTCTGTCCTTTTGTCTCGTTTCTTGAAGTATCCTATCAAAACACGGCAAACCGGAGTTAAAATCTCAGCCCAACTAATTAAAGCTGTGCACCCTGACTGGGCGAGCTACTTCTCAGTGGTGAGACTCAGATGCGCCACCAGGAAAAACAGAAGAGGCTAAGACCCCCTCCCTCGCAAGATCTTTGAGGCGTCAGGAGATGATGCGCAGGAAGCACCGGCACAGACGCCCTCGATTTGGCAGCTTTCATCATCAACATCATCCTCCCCAATGCTAAGGAACTCTTCTGTTTTTTGGTAAAAAATGTAAACCCTTCCATCCTCACTGGGCGGGGAGATGATGACAAGCCACGGGGCCCTGTGAGGCCGGAGCGGCTGTCAGCGCCCATAGGATCCGCAGCCCCGGCTGCTCTTGCACTTGGGCACCTGCCTGCCAGCCGCCGGGAAGCCCTAGTCCTTCAGGTTCAGGTACTGGGCAGGCGCATGTGCCATGATACCAGGGCTCCCAATTTCTGCCTTTAAGAAAGTGCATTCAGGAATTCAGGCAAGGAAAGCTAACAGTACGAGAACGTACTGCCTTTATCAGCTCCTTGCGAAAGATGAAAAGTAAATAAACATCTGATTCAAAGCAGATCTGCTGACATCTCGTGATCTCCCAGAGAAGGACCCCGGCGGGTTCTACCCTACATGCGGCGCTGGGGCCTTCGGCTGGGTCCCCCTGCTGCCTCTCACCGAGCGCCTCTGTCATCTGTGTCCACGGGGCCCGTGGAGACTCCATCCCTGCCCCTGTCAGGCCTGAGTCATGCGCCTCTAGGAACACGAACACGGGACACTGAAACGACCAGGGGAGCCAGGTGCCGGGAGTCACAGGAGGTGCTTAGGACGGGGAGGGAAGGGAGGGGGTGCCTGCCCGGAAGCTGCCCTCGCCATGGAGATGGAGGGCCCAGCAACGCAGTGTGCACCGAGCGGGCCACTGGACACCTGCACCAGCTGCTCTGGGACAGAAGGGCAATCCAGACCCATCTAGGGGGAGGGATGGGGTCGCGGGAGATAACCTAGAGCACAAAGTCCCGGGGAGAAGGGTGAGAACGCATGCTAAGGCACCTCTCTCAGTACCGGCACCGTTGCTGACAGCCACCCCGGGCTGCCCTGCACCCCTGCAGGCCGGTGAGGTTCCAGAAAACAACACTGCCTGCACCTTCACGCGTGTCACCGGGCTAAGTCACTTCCGTCATCGGGAGTCTCAGTTTCTACAACTGGGACACTGGGCTGATAACGTCTACATTTCTGGGTTGTTCCCAGAATTCAGATTGCAGGCAAGACCAGGCACAGAGAAGAGCCTTGAAAATGTCGCTAGGCCGACTGAGGTAAACCACCTCGTCACTCAGCACTTCAAATGGACAGCCGAAGGACAGCTGAAGACATTCCCTGGGCAACCCGAGGGCGTCTGCGCACTTGAAGCTCACGCTCAAATTAAGACATAGGAGAGGCTCACTTCTCAGAAGCAGAGTCTGCTTTCTTCCCTCGCCACCTCAGGACCCGGAACAAGGACCCAGCACGGCAGCTCCGGGACCGGGCACCAGGACCCGGCACGGCAGGTTCTCAATAAGCTCGTCACACTACTGACCCGCCAACACCGTTAACTCAGGATCACTGGATCACTTCCAATCATAACGCACTACCGGAAACTCAGAAATGGTCTCCAAAAAACAACAACAACAACAACTCTGAAAACATTATAAGAAAAACAATTAAAAACTAAAAAAAAAAAAAAAAAAACAACAACAACACAACCTCCTTTGGGTGAAAGAGAAAAATCACACACTTCTAAATATAATTCTGCAACTTCCATTCTCCTTCGTCTCTCTTACTCCACACGTCTGACAACATTCAAGCAAATTGCAAACGTTTTCCAAAAGGGGTCACCAAAACTGACACTTTAAGCCGTCAGGTTTTGTTGAACAAAGAGACGCACGTCGGGCTAAGTAATGAGCCTCCCCTCATATGTGTTTACCCCTCACATATATGCTCAGTAGTGCTAAGGGCACTGATCCCAGAGAAATGGATGTAATATGAAAAATGACAATCTTGAAATGCCAACAGAGAACTTTATCCATCTGGACACAGACTGCCTTAATCCTGACTCCTTTGCTCCACTTCCTCTTGTTACCAACCACTAGATGTAACTTGGCAGCCAATCAGCCACCAATCCACATATTATCTCAGATAATTAAAAATACAGGGTTATGTAATCTTATTTAATGGTTACTTGGCTTGGATTGTGAGCCATCCAAAGCAGTACCAGAGAGCTGGATGAAATTATAATGCATTAGACATTTCTAAAGATGTTTTTACTAAGAGTCAGCACATCCCCGACTAGCAAGTATAATACAAAACATGGAACACTACTTTCATCTCCAGTTAACCTCCCTGGCAAGAAACAGGCAGTGTGAACTCCTTCCAGAGGGCGTGGGAGATGGGGAGAGATACCAAAGCCTACCTTCTTCAATTCGGTTTTAACATCAAGTAAACAGTGACCATTCCGTTTGGTAGAAAAACAAAAGTGCTCGGTGTTGAGAGGGTGGGGGGAGGAGAGCCAGTTAGCCCGAGAAAATAAGTCAGCAGCTGACACTCACCGTCACACACAAGCCTGGAGAAAGTAGGGAAGCTGAGCTCTGTGAGCCCAGGGGCACACATCTTGATGTTGTCCCGGCTCAAGTTCTTACTTAAGATGACCAGAAAAAAATAATCCAGCGCGGAGGTTGATCAATGTTTACAACCACCGAATTTTTTTAAAATGGCAACATCTCATTTATAAACGGTTTCATTATCATAATGTGTTGATTACTAAAGTAGTAAGCTGGGCACAGGAGGGCTTTAATTCAAAAGTGCCTCTTGGCCGGAGCATTAAAATCCTGTAGGATAAGCCTACTTATACATGTTTGTTTCTTCAAACGGACCACTAGTTAAGTATTGAAAGACACTTTTTTAGAAAATCAAGATACGTCAACCAGAAAAGGGCATATTAATTACATTGATCCCTACAGGATTTTACATTAGCGTGTGTTTCAGGCTATCTTTGCAAAACGGAACAAACTGCATGAACAATGGCCTTAAGAGACAGAAGACCTGCGTTCAAATTCAATCTCAGCTGCCCCCAAACTTGCACAGCTGGGCTCCTCAGTCACCTCCCCCGAAAAACAGAGGTCAACGTCGCCCTCCGAGGAGTCCAGGTGTGAGACAGGAAGCGGACGGCACGAGCGTGTGTCTAAGAGCCCCGTAAACGTGAACACACCACGTGCACGCCAGGTATGGGGCTCAGGGCTGGCCGCGGTCACGCACATTAGTGCAGGAAGCCTAATTCCAGCGTCGAGACTCAGAATAAACTCTGAAAAAAAAATGCTTTCTTTCAGAGGTAGAGAGTCAATAAAACAGCTAAATATGAATAAAAAATGCTTTTCTATAAGCACTATCAAGATGGTTATCAGATTCAAAGTCAAAGTTTTCTAATCACCATTCAGATTCAGACCTAAGACACTATTTCAAGAGGTGCACTTGTAATTCTGAAGTTACATAATTGAGCATAATTAATATTTTAAATGATAAGGCTTTGCATTCTGGATTTCAGCGTATGATTTAAGAGGAAAACATTCTAGTCCGAAGTAATCTAAATTAACAGTCACAAGAGCATCGGAGTAGCACCTTTTCCTTCCGTCACATAACTGTTCAATGTGAAAAGTGTACTCCTTAACACAAATTAAATTTTTTATGGAAAAGTAAGGTGATTGGGTTTAACATCTAAAAAAAATACTAAACGGTAGTAACGTTGTCCAATATGTATTTCAAGTAACCAGAAGCCACTGACACTAGTAAAAACACACACCAAAAAAAAACTCCCAAATTTTTGAATGTACGGTTTTAGCAACACAGTACTATGGTAACACAGCACGGAGGGGAAAAAAAAATCTGACTTTCAAAATAAGATAACTCATTACACTTGTACTTCAGCTGTTTCCCTAATTCACCACAGCATAACTTTAATTCGGCTTCTTTCTTCAGAAAAATGCACTTGATTCCACAATCTCGACTATTTCTAACGCCACTGATCTCACACCACATACAGGAAATTTCTTTCGCAGAAAAGACATTCAGCAGGCAACAACAGATATATGTAAATCAGAAAGCAAGGAGTGCAAACTTGACTGCAGAACTGTTCAGAAGAGCCTGGGAATACAGCTTAAAATTCCTTTTCCCCAATTTAAGAATGGTATAAAGCCCATTACTTTTACACAAGCCCCTTTTACTCAAGAAATAAAAAATAAGCCTGCAATTAAAATCAGATGGGAAAGCTCCGTCAACCGATTTCTGCTCAACAATTCAGATGGCATGCATGCTTAAATTCTTGGAGACTCGGAGTCCCTCCACTCAAGCCAGGAGGCAGTCTATGACACACCCTACTCTGAAGAATGGCTGAAACAGGCAAATGCTGGAGGCTGCTGTTCTAAAATATAGACATCTGTATACAAATGGAACATGTCTGCCTCTTCTTTCACTTCCAACAATCAAAGAGCCAGGGTCTGCATTAAGACCGGCAGACCGGATTTAATTCGGGAACCACAAACGGTCACTGCACGGAGTGATTCACGCAAAAGGTAAAAGATCTGACCAGGTAATGCTTCTGTCGTGGCCCAGAGAAGCAGCAGACCAGTAGCCCCCAAGCCCACCTTCATCTGAAATGTGGGCGGCAGACACTGAAGGACCGGAGCACCGCTCTGGGGAAGGAAGGCTTGATTCACCATCCATCCCGGATCAACTCAGGAAGCTCTAGGAAGAACAAGCCATGAAACCCTGTCCTGGGTTAGGCGCGCCTCCATATGGCCCTGGATCCTGGTGCCCTCTGCTTCCCAGGACGGTTCAGTCCCTGGACTGGCCAGAGCAGTGCTAAAACAGCACAGACAGAAAAGACCCCTTCCTGGTCCGGTCTTCTGAACCCCTCACCAGCCTCCAGTGAGGGTGACCCACCCGGAGCGTCCCAAAGAAAAGATACACAAGCCAAGAAGGGGGCTCTTGCTTGGGCCTCTTCTCAGCTCGCAAGCCTTGGCAGGAGCTGCCCACCCCCAGGGAGGGCAGACCACCTTGCAGGGCGCGGATAACCTGGGCATGGGAGAAAAAGATACAGGAGAGGAACTGGGCTCTGCCACTAGGACCGCTGGGTCCGTTGGGGACTGACCCCAAACCGCCCCCAAGGTCCTCAAACTTCGCTAACAATAAAGGCACCTGTTCCCTTCACCTTTTGTGCATTTCATCCCTTCAAATCCTTCCATTTTGCTCCAGCTCTTTCTCCAGCTCCCTGGACAAACCAAACACACGAGGATGCCGAGTCCCTCACAAACTCCCCTCCAATGAGATCATTCAACCCCCGCCCCACCGAAGCCCCCAGATGTTCGCCGTCCCCCACCCACAAGTTTACCTCCGGTATCCTCGAGTCCCCAAAGATCTTCCAGTCTCCTCCGAACGCCCCAGCCTTCTGCCCACCCCCCACCCCGACCCGGCCGACTCTCCGCAAGGCACACACATCGTTTTCCCCCGGTGGTCCCATATCCTCCCAGGTCCCCACCCAAACGCCCCCCAGATTGCTACCTGGGTCCCCCCCCCGCCTCCCCAGCTCTGCTTCCAGCCAGCCCCCGGGTCCGCCTCCCCAGCGCCCCGCGTCCCCACCGGATCCCGAGCCTCCCCGGTCCCCGAGTCGCCCCGGCAGCCACTCCCCCGGCCCCAACGGCCACCGGCGACAGTTAGCCCGCCGGCGTGCGCCCTCACCTTGGTTCACCAGCCGCAGAGCGTGCGTGAAGGAGGGGTCCAGGGAGTCCTTCTCCGCCATCAGCTCCGGCAGGTACTTCTCCTCCATGCTCTCCGGCCGCCGGGCCCGGGACGCCGACGCGCGGCGGGCGAGCAGCGGCGGCCCCGCGCCCCCCGACCCCGCCCGCGCCCCAGCGGCGCGC
>NC_043714.1:71872330-71910353 GCF_006229205.1 Suricata suricatta | reverse complement strand
GCCGGGAAACTGAGGCCCGGAGAGGTCGCGCGGCTCGCCCAAGGTCACGCGGCGAGCGCTCCCCGGCGGAGGGTCAGGGGCCCGGCCGGGCGAGAGGCTCCCCCTGCGGGCCCTGGGGAGAGGCGGCGGGGCGGGCCGCCCTGCTCTCCGAGGCTGCCAGGACTTCCCTAACTTAGCTCGCCGCGCTGTCCCCTCCTATTTGCTAGGAGAGAACGCGGGCGCGCCGTCCTTCCTGGGCGCCCACCCGGGGACCCTGGGGCCCGAGGTCGATTACGTAAAGGAGCGTGCCCTTCAGGGTGTCTTTGTCAGCCCGACTTGCCACCGGCTCATCGTTCTCTGCTCCTATACACCGGCGGTGTGGGTGAGGAAGAGGAAGGCTTGCTGGAGCCAGTCCCTTCCTGGGGAGTGTCCTCTGGACGCACGTGGGTGCCGATGTCCTCTGTCCCTTTCCGCCCCCTTCCCCCAGAGAGCCCTCCCTCAGACCCTTTTCAGGTTTCCCGAGCCTGTGGAGTCCGTGTCTCCCTGGCGGGCTGGCCCAGGACTCAGTCTGTCCTGCCTTTCTGCCTCCAACCCCCCACCCGGAGTCCTGGCCTTGATGTCACCTTCCCTGGACAGCTTTCCAAGACTTCCTCTGCAAAGCTGGTCAGGGCACCGTGTCCTCCACACCTCCCCCCTTCCCTCCCCCTCACCGGTCAGGCCACGGCTGTAATTCTGTTGTCCTGAGACCATGAGCATCTCAGGGGAAGGGCTAGAGTTTCCTTTTGGGAGTAGGGTCCCCAACCCCTGGTGCCCTTGGGACAGGTGCAGGGATACCAGATATGTTTGTTGAAGTAACAAACCAGTGGAAGGCCACTCCTGTGGCCAGCTGCTAGGGTGGAATCTTCCTCCCATGCACCGGAAGGCTTCCGCGGGAGCCGCAGAGTGGAAATCGAGGAGCACCGCGGTGGTCTAAGTCCCAGCCCCCAGCCCCCAGCACCCACCGCCCTCAAGCTCAAGCACCCCGTCCCCTGTTCCTCCCTAGACTGACTTGGCTCCTGGCTACAGTGCTATTTCAGCGATCCAAGTAAGAACCTTTTTCATGCATCTCTTTGGTCTATACTCCCAAGAGGCCCTCAGATGACAGGTTAAATGTGTGGCCTGTGGGACGGGACAACCAGGATTTGCGATTACGGCTCTGCTGCTCACTAGCGGTGAGCTCTCTGTGCCTCAGTCTCCTCATCTGTAGAGATGAGAATTCCACCGATTTCATAACAGAGCCATGAAGATGAAACTAAGCAACTCCTCGTGAAATCCCCAAAACAGTCTCCAGCACACAGCAAGTGTTTAGCCGCTCTTCCAAATTTCTCCTTCCCCTCGGCTGTAGCTCCCAGGAGCACTTAGCAAACACCACTGTGTGGGAGCCTCACTCCAGGACACCGCATGCATTGCCCTGGCCGACTAAGCGAAGGACCCTGGCAGCCCCAGCTGCTCCCTGACTCTGCAGGACCTTGGCTGATGACCCTGTGTGAGCTTCAGGGACCACTCTCCAAAACCAGGGTGAGGCCGGCAAACCTGGTGGGCGGTTGGGAAGACTCACCAGGCAATGTCTTCTCCTCAACATTAGAATGAAAGTACACACCTCCGGCTCCCGGAGGCTGCAAGGTGTGAGTCCCAGGCAAGCAACTGCCTTTGAAGGCAGGGAGGGAGAAGGTGAGTTCTGGGCATGGGTGAGTCCCGGGGAGGGGGGGAGAATGGGACCAGATGCTGGACTCTCGACCCTCTCCCTCACCACTTCCTCTTTTATGGTCTTTCCATCCAGACCCTCTGCCCGAGCAACACCCCTAAGTTGAGGAATCGCTGCTTTCATCAAGCATTTGCTGAGTGCCAGGCACTAGGTCAAGGGCTCTTTCACTCATTCATTTAAGTTTTCTCAACAACCTGTAGGGAAGACACTATTTATCACCACTTACAAACGAGGAAACCGAGGCTCAGAGCAGTTTGCTACTTTGCCAAAGTCCATGGCTGTCAGTAAGGGATTCCAGACCCCTGGACCCAAAGGCTTCCTCCCCCTCCCGTCCCTGTTGAGCCTGTGACACTGGGGACTGGCTCCACCCTCCTGCATCCGCAGGGTTGGCAGAGAAGTCTCGCCAGCAGCTGGGGAGGAGGGCTGTGTGCCGGGAAGCTGACAGCAGAAGCACTGAATCTTCTGCTCCAGACCCTCCTTCTCTCAAAACCTTCCAAGGGGGCGGGTGCCCAGCACCGTGAGTGCCCACGTGGGGCCCTCCCGGGAAGAAGGAGATGAATGTCTTTGGGAGATGCTCAGGAAATGGTCCCCACCCACCAACCTGGCCACAGCTGCTGCCTGTAGGGTACCTCCCCACCTTGCCACAGACTCTGTTGGTCTTTGTGAAAAGGCCATTCCTGAGGCCCCTGACCCTCAGATCCCTTTGCTGATAAGAAAATCCCATGTTGGGAAAAGTGCTGATTATTCTGCAAGCAGCTGCAGATAGCACTCCAGCTTGGGTCCTCTGACCTCCAGGTACCCAGCAGTAGTCACAGAGCACACGCCGTCTGCGGGGACTGCTCTGAGTCCAAGGGACTAGCCACACAAACAGACTTCTGCAAAGCCATTTCCGGCCAGGGCACCAGGGCCCTAATTCCATCCGCATTCCTTGCGTCTGGCCTCGAGTGGAGGCCCTGGTAAGACACTCTGGCTACCCTTCTCCTGGCACTCGTACATCAGGGATTCACCTCCCAGCCTCAGAGACAGAGTGGCACCAGCACCAACCTCACCAAGAGTCACCGTCACCATGACCTTCAGAAACTGCTCTGCCTGCGGCTCCACACCGAGCCCCTCTAGTTTTCAGCCAACCGCCACCATGGCTGGCTGGCAGGATCCCCACATAGCTCCCACCAACTGCACCCTCGCACTGGTGTGGACATGTACTTCCCTGCCTTTCTGACCTTAACCACAGGAGGTCAGACATTGCCACAGCAAGTGCATGTATCAGAGGATGCACAAACGTGGGCGGATGTGTTTCTGAGAATGTGGACACATCTGTTTCATATTGCTTCCTATTCCTTCGGTTTAAGAAAGGTGAGCCCCAGGGGCGCCTGGGTGGCTCAATTGGTTAAGCATCTGACTTCGGCTCAGATCATGATCTCATGGTTCGTGGGTTCAAGCACCACGTTGGGCTCTGTGCTGGCAGCTCAGAGCCTGGAGCCTGCTTCAGATTCTCTGTCCCTTTCTTTGCCTCTCCCCTGCTCACGCTCCATGTCTCTCTCTCTCTCTCTCAAAAATAATCATTAAAAATATTTTAAAAAGAAAGGTGAACCCCATTCCAGACCCCCCAAGACCCTGCCAGTGCCTTGGGTGGTGAAGTTGAAATCTGGACCCAGAGCCAGAGAGGCCTCGCTTTGGCCCCTGGGCCTCCTGCTTACAGTGCCAGCTGAAGCCTGGTGCTCCGTGTCTCTGGGAATCGGGAGAGGAAATCTGTACTTCCCAGGATGGCGGCAAGGCTTAAACTGCAGCATAGGGCTTATCATGGGCACAAAGTGACTCCCTCAAAGCTTTTGACTCCCCCTCTTCCTGCCCAAGTGCCATCCCTGCTCATGGGCACACGGCACACTTCACATCAGGATCTGGTCATCCGAGGGCCCTCTGCCCCCACAGCACTAGCGCCCAGCTGGGCGGTCAGCACTCAGCAAACCCTTGACACCCCGTTCAAGTCCATTCTCCGGAAACACAGCCTCTGACAGCACCACTTCCCAGCTGCCCGAGACAAATGAGTTTGTCATGTAGGACAAGCACCAAAGGATGGCACAGCCTTACCTAGAAATCAGTCATTTATGTGTCAGGGAGAAAGGCAACAAGAACGTTTGTTCTGATCCCCGGCTCTAGACAGTTACAGGAAATGCGTTCTCAGCCCTGAGCATGACTTAAAAGGGTTTACCACGTGAGAAGGAGGGCATGGAGAAACTCCTCGAAGCTGGGAGCCTCCCAAAGTTCAAAGCCCAGCCATAAATCAGGAAACGCCGTCACCAGGACCAGTTGGTCTGTTAGTGGCTGCTGTCCTTTTTCACTCAACCGGCCTCCCCAAACCTCCTGCATTCAACGTACAGAAACACAGCTGGAAGGAGCCACGGAGATCAGCCATCTCACAAGTCACTACTATTTAGAGGTGAAGAAACTGTTGCCCGGAACAGTGACCCAAAGGTAGTAAGTGGAAAACTGGACACGCGCAGACACGTACACACACACATGCGCTCCACCCATGTCTAGGATAGATGGAATGGCACCTTTCAGCTCACCCACATACTGAGGACACCTATCTGTCTCTATATCCACGTTCCCCACAAGTCTATTCCCTCTTGCCTGCCTTTTAGTAGACGGAAAACTCCAGTCGCTCCGGCGGACTCTTTCTCAACAGGAAGGGAGCCCTCCCGCCAGTCTGGCGGCCGCTATTAAAACCACAGTATCGCGCACTCGCCCCCTAGTGGGCAAATGCGGAAGTGCATGCCCCAAAGTTCAGTGGCTTGAGGTTACTAACCGCTAGGGTTGGACCTGGTAGCCACGGAAAGGGGGTTTCCAAAGAGGAGTGAACTCCTTCCCAGAAGAGAGGAGAGCACAGTATTATCTTTAGGCGAACGAATGAAACATGGAAAGGTAAAGAAAAAGAGGAGAAGGAAGGGAAAATGTGAGGAAGGAAGAAGATAGGAGAAGGAAGAGAAAGGAAGGACATGGGATGGGGGAGAGCCCAAGGGACTAGGAAAGCTTAAAGGAGGGAGGTTTCTCCATGCCAACCCTGTCTCTGTTTCAACGGTAAACACTCAAGGAAACAGTAATGGAAAACAACAAAAATTCTCTCATCCTGGGTCAGCGTGTCATGACCAGTCAGGTGGTTACAGACCAGCCAGGTCAGCCCTGGATGGACCCCATCACTGCCGGACTTGGTGTTCTTCCCCAAATCCAAATATTTCTCTGCCTCCGTTTCTGAGCTTGTAAAAGGAGAGGCCACGAGATGTTGTTCTCTTCCCAGTTTATTGAGATCTGATGAGAACAATAAAGATTTGCAGAGAAAACCCTAAAAAAGTGCTCTGAGCTCCCAGATCTAACCACCATAGTAGCGTGTTTTATTATTTCCCTCTGCACGGCAGCAGCCCTCTCTCTCTCTGCTTCCTGGACTAAAAGGTGATATGTGATGCTGGACGGCCAATGCACTCGCTATATTTCAACAATGCATCAAATTATCACAACCTCTGGTGCTTTGTAAGATATGAAAGTCACTGTTGAAATGTGAAATATTATTGTCAGGGTCGTAAAAAGATCCGCATCCATCTCCGAACCCACTCTTTCCCATCAGGACGCATAGAGACGCATACAGATCCATCCCGCCTCCCTTAGCGGAATACTTCACAATAACCCTGCACATGTCTGAGGTCAGCACGATGATCAAATGAAACATTTTCAGAAGTGTCAAGGTAGTGTCCAAGCAGCCCTCACGGGGGTGATGACCTTTGCAGAGTCCACTGCAGGGTAGACACGTCCAGGTCACATACAAAACTGCCAGCGTGCACCTGTGCTTTTCTGTAGGTAAAAACTGAGGAGCTGGTCTTAACGAAATGGCTGCAGAGAAGAACAGACATGAGGTTGAGACTGTGAGCCGTGTCCACTGAATTGCATGAGAACCGGAAGTGGACTGTTGGCAGTAACCCACAGTCCTTCTGTGCATCTCGGTGGATTTTATTCTTCGGGTTCTGTACAACACAGCACTAGTCTCCCCATAGTCACAGCCCTCATCACTACCCTGTCTGGATTCCCACCGACTGAATGTGCCACACCTCCACACCCCCTGCTTGCTGGTGACAGGGGAGGAGACCAGAGCACCAGATATATTCAGGCACTCTTGATCCACCCTATCCAGCCTCGAATGGCAGCTGGGGCGTGGAGTATGTGGGGAGGTTCGAGCTTCGGCTGGTAAATCATGGCTTGGGAATCCGTTCCCTCAAAATTTCCAAACCACTCTCACTGGGAGGAGCCCCACAAAGCTGCAGCATCCGAGATGTACAAATCATCGTGATCCGTGCACAGTGCTCCACAGTCCTCGGGCCACCAGCTGAGGCCCCAAACACAGCCGTGAGAGTCTTGGGGACATGAAAGAGAAAATCCAGCTGTCAGTGCTCAACAAAGCAAATGTGCTCTGGGTCACTCCACACGGAGGCCAAAATAGGCTGCCCAGGACTGGTGCAGAGGTATGCCAGACCCCTTCAGTCTTTCTCCTTCACCCGCCGTAGGGTGTCAAGATAAGATGTCCCCGTTTCTCCCTGGGCACCTGACCTCATTCCAGGCAGGAAAAGTGAGGGAGAGGAAGAGCTAAAGGCAAATCATCATTACCTGTCGAATCAGCTCATCTGTTAAGTTTTATCAGAAGCTCTATCTAACGGCTCTTGCATAGGTACCGTTAGCTGGAAGTGTATCACACACAGCCGCCCTTTGCCCAGGGTGGAGCTGGCAAATATAGTGTTTTACCCGGGCACGTTGACCCCACCAACAAAAGTGGACTTCCTCAGTGACGAATAGGGACCAATGGACACTTGGTCAGTCCGTGACAGCCCGGGCCAGAGGCACCATCCAGTTATCATCACTAGTACTACCGAACTCTAACAGGCACTCACAAAAACCTTTCTAGGAATAAAATCCTAAGACAGGATGTGGGAACGTCCCCTCCTTTACCCTGGTCAGGTGGATACAAGAGGAACTAATGTGTTGAATATCTGAGCGTGAAGGAAGTATATGACAGGGCTCATGAGAGGTGGCCCCCTGTCCTCAGGGAGCGGAAAGTTAGCCCAGAAGCCACTGCCCTACCCATGCTTCCACCAAGAAATACCTGGGCTCTGCTCTGCAGTGGTGGTGAAGTTCATCATCTGTAGAGCACTCCTCTCTAGCTGCGTGACCTTGAGCTGCTAACGCTTCTTGGTTTTGTCTTCCTCCCTTGTAAAAAGGGATTACAGTGCACCTACCTCATCTGATTATTCAGAGGAAAAAGTTAGTTAATATTTGAATGTGCTGAAAACAGCACCCGGCACATAGTAGGTGCTTTAGCAAGGTTTCTTAAGCGGAATAATCTCAGTCCTGTAAACAAATTTTGGCTAATCGACCTCCTCAGTACTGGTCTGAGACACTGTTCTCCCTTGGGGGCTGAGAGCAAATCAAAATTAGCTGTTTGTCCAGGAATAAAAGATAGAAAATGATTATGTCAGCAAAATCGAGAAGTCCATTCATTGACATAAGTCACTGAGATCCACCGTTGGACATTCTATAGCCTGAAAATGCTTTGATTTTCTTTTTTAATCTTACGGACAAAACAAAACTCTGCCAATACTTCTTGACCACCAACGAAGGTCCAGCAGACTGGAAATGAAATCCCACGCCTCCCCTGACTAGCTCGAATGTGTGACTTCGCCAAGTTATGCTGCCTGTCCCTGAGTCTTTCTTCCTCTTCTCGCCTGTGAAATGGGGCTACTCATTCCCACTTTGGACATTCCTTCAGGCACAAAATAGTTTCTCAGTGAATGCAAGTGGTTTCCATCCACCTTTTGTCTTTGAAAGGCTCTCAGGAATGAGGAAGTCTGGGAGAGAACTAGTTTGGGAGACTGAATTTCACAGATGGCCCCAATTCCTTAAGGGTTAGCAAATTTGAAGCCACATGTGCAGTGGGGTTTGTTACCCTAAGCAATGCAGTGATGCTTCTTGTCAGTGCTGATTAGAAGGCGTTGTTGTTTGATTTAAGTGAAAGAAGGGCTTGTGGCTCAGAGCCTTAGTGGCAAGAGCACAAACTTTGGAGCTCAACCCATCAACTCCTTCAACAAGGGACAACTTCTCTTTTCCTCTCTTTTCTTTCTTTTTTAGCACGAAAGCGTCTTTGCATTTCTGCAAAGTCAAGACCACTGACTTTAACTGTTCTCTGCCTCAGTTTCCTTAATTGTGAATATCAATATCTAATATTGAGATTGATTACTATTCCATTCGTAAATTGCCCAGCACACAGTGGGGGCTTAGTGGGTGGTGATTGTTACTGTAAGGCTATGTGCCCCTCGAAATGAAATTAGCTACTCATCCAATCAAACAGGCTCCATAACATGGATAAAGAAAAAAATACTACAGAAATGACTTCTTTCACTGATTTTTTTTTTTCATTTTCTAGGTTTGCTAAAATACAGAGAGGAGTAGAACATTACACTCCAAAGAAATAATGCCACGTCTCCTGCAGAAGCTGTTAGGTTTTAATGGCATGAGGACAATTTACTTCGTGTAAAGTCCAAGCAGATGCTTGATGCTGGAGAAGTTGCTGCTAAGCGGGTCTTTAAAATTGGCTGTGAATCTGAGACTATGCTCTGAGAGTTTAAGTCATTGAATAATTTCTCTAAGATGTCAAGTTCGCTCTTATAACAGGCCCCTCAAATGAGCCTGAGAGCCCTTATGACAAACGAGTCTCTGATTAAAAGATTAATGTGGTCTTATTTTGCATTCGCATCTTTGCCTTTCATAAAAGCTTTAAAAATAGCCCTTAAAATAGCTTTTATTTTACTCTTCTTCCCCAGCCCCCAAAATCTTGTTCTTTTCCAGTGTTCTGTCTCATTGAACGTCCTCTCTGTTATTCCAGATACCTGGAGGCCACCGCCCTCTTTTTCAGTCTTGCAGTGACTCTGTTAGCAGTTCCTGTTGCTTGTCTCTCCCAAATATCCAGATTCTCTCACTTATGTCCCTTCTCTGCCTTCTCCACAGCCTCTCACTGGCCTTCTGCCCTTTGGCCTCCCATTGTCCATTATCTGCGCTGCACTCTGGCTGAGCTTTAGCAATGCAGGTCTGGGCACTTCCTTCTGGCTGAAAGCCTGGCAGTGGCCTCCATTGCTATTGGTTCTGACCGAGTCCAAAATGCTTGATTTAGCCAACGAGGTCGTTGTGATTTGGCCCCACCTACTTGACAAATCTCTTCTCGCTGCCACCACAATGATCTCTGGGTTTGGGGCAATGTACCAATAATTCATTGAATGGATGCTCTATAACCTACAATGGCTCCCTTCTGCTCCCAGCATTCCTCTGATGCTGACTGTTGACCCCTGCCCCATCCTCCCCTCTAACGCTGACTGTTGACCTACGGCCATCATTTCCTCTCCTCTTCTTGGCACTCCAAGAGCTCTTCCATGGCTGCTCCTTCCCAGAGGAGGTATGGTTCACATTCTGGTCCTCCCACCAGAACATCCTGGTGGAGAACTAGGACAAATTCAGCCAGGCTCCCATAATGTTAATCCACCAACGCATCACAAGTACACACACACACGCACACACAACGTTCCCCAGACTATCACGGCCAGGCCAATGCCTGGACACTCAAGCACTTGGTAAGTCAGTGAAGTCAGAGATACAGCAGCTGTTTCCGAGAACAAAAGACGCGTCTCCTCACCAGTTCATAACCTTTTGTGTTCCTTTTCCTTGGTGTTAATCTCTTTATTGATCAGTGTTTACTGAGTATATACAATCATGTGTCAGTTACTCTTTCAAGCTTTGGAATAGGGACCCTGCCCTTCATAAAGCATAGAGTCTAGTGGAGGAGACAGACATGCTACTTACTAGCTCTAGTAAGTCACTTAACCTCCCTGTGTCCCAGTCCCATTTTACCTGTGAAATGAAAACATGAATGTCACCCTCACGACATTGTTGTGCAATGCAATAAAGTAACATATGCCAACTGCTGACTTCCTAAGATTGATGTGACATATGCGATAACACGAGAAAAGTACTTAGAACAGTATCAGGACACTGTCTTCAGTAAATAATGGTTTTGTAGCATCATCATTATATGAACAAAGGCAAGCAGAACTGCAGGTTGTACCACTTCTCTGAAGGAGAAGAGTTGGGACAATGAGAAGGAATGATTTGGGGAACTTAGCTGGTGGGGTGAAGGTCCCTCTGAAGACACAACTGTTAGGACATGAAGAAATCAGCAGTGAGAATCCATGAGCTGGAAAGTCAGGTCTGGGACATGACAGAACCAACGTGGGGTCTCCTAGGCACACATTTCTGGTTCAAATGCCTTCTATTCAGCCCCTCACAGTACGTCCTCAGGAGAGCCACAGTGCCACTTTGAGGTTCTGTTTTAATTACAATGTCAATAATAAAGAGAATGGAGGTAATAGTGATGAAGAAAATAACATCAGTGTGGTAGATTTTAAATGACAAAACTCAGGTAAGTTGCCAAGCACAGAGCCTTACACATACATAGTAGGCACTTAATAAATGCTGGGCTGCATCTGCACCCCGCACTAAGCATCCTCCGAAATTAACGATCACCTTCTTGGGACCATTCACATAACCAGTAGGTCAGGCTGGGGAAGCCATGGCAACGTAACTCCTGACCCTGGGCCCTTCCCCCTTACCGCCCCTTCAAAGCACAAACCATGACAATAGTGAGCACATGGACACATGACTAGGACATGGATTCTAACTCAGACCTTGCTTATGAATTCTCTCTTTGCTGCTCACGATGTCTCAGGGAAGAAGATTCTACTCTTTCTCCTCATCCTACAGCGGAGGGGGGTCTGCAGGTATGGCAGCCTGCCCAGCTTTGCCCAGCAGTAGGCTGTCCAGGGTGTCATCAGCCTGTTTTCCAAGCTCCCGCCCCATGCGCGGATTTCCTTCCTGGACTAGAGTGCAGGGGAGTGTTCCTTCTCGTTCTCAGGCTCCCTCCATTCATCAGGCTAAATCCTACTCTTGATTAGTGTCCCCCTCTTTCAGGAAGGTTCTGGTTTGCTCCAGGCCATGGTGACCTGAGCTGAGCTGGAAAAATCAGGGCGTTTGGTCCTAGACATCTTCTTTGCTTGTGACACGTGTACCTTCCCAATGGGAATGAGGCCTGCCTGCCTCCCTCTCTTCCTCGCCTTCATCTCCTGTTGTGCATCACACAGGTCTGAGGACTCGCTAGACTGGCAAGTCCTGACAACACTGGACCAGAGGGGAGGGACAGCGAGGAGAGAAAAAGGATCCCCATGATTCTGGAAAAGTGAATGGCTCTATTTCTTCAGAACTGGAAGTAATGTGAATAATCTCTAAAGTAAAACAGTACTTGTCCTGAGGAAGCCACGTTTTCTGAAATAAGAATTAGGGCACATTTCTGAGAAGAGAGCCAAGGAGGTGTGAAGAACCCACAATGTTGGGCTGTTAGGATGGGGTTGGGGGTGTAGTTGAAATTCGTGTTTTGTGCTATATCTACCCAAGAGTACTATCATTGCCATTCCATAGATAAAGACATTGAATCCACATGTCATTCAGCTTCTAAGGCATTGGAGGCATTGAACTAAATGGTGAAACTCTTTTCCTCTGAGAATTATCACTGTGTGAGTTCACACCTGGTCATGCCAGGTCCAAGGTAAACCTTCTGAGCCCATGTGACTCATCATTTGAACTTTGGTCTGCATAAGACCATGACTTCTCAATACATTTCAGAGCCCACTCCGGACTCTGGCCTCCGCTGTTAGTACATCCATCTTATGATGAAATCCTCAACTTGTCCCTAGCCCCCCTGGAGAGTGAACCACATGCCAGCTTGTCCATTTCACGGGTGCTCCAGCATCTGGGACAGCCAGGTTCTCCTGCTCTTGTTCTACATTCTGAAGGACCACTTTTCCTATTCCTCAACCCACACCACAGCCTCCTCTTTCCTCCCTGGATGCCCCGTATTCATACTGGAGAACTCAGCTTGACAGCAGGACATGCCCTTTCTGGACGACATGTCCCTCTTCTGGGCCCCCAAAGCTCAGGCTTCCTTATGGTATGGTGGCCTCCTCCAAGCACTCATTCGTCTCCCCACCAGCTTGTGTTTTCCTGGAGCCCAGAGGCCGTAGGTGCACAGTCAATGTTAGCTGGGTAGATGAACAAATGACTCATCATTGTTGTAACCACGAGTTTGAGGCAAGTCTTTCCATGTAACCCGTTAAACAAAATTGGCTTAAAGTGTGCCACTTAAGCCATCTGCACATATTTCATACCCAACATATTATACTAGGCTGATGTGTTCCACAATGGGGTAGCTTCAAAGACAAAAACAAAGGAAAACTTGTTTGAAGACGTACTTTTAGCATTTCGGGGGGAAATGTTGCTATCTAGAACATTTTTAAGGAAGTTAGAGGTAGGGAGGGCTTCAAATACAGGGCATTCGTTCCCTATACTCATGAGAAGCATCAAGTTTCTGGGTTTTATCAACTGAGAGTGTGAAAAAGTGTGTTAAATTACTTCGTAGTGTGTTACACATCAGGTCTATAAAGCCAATTATGTAAAAAAAAAGTCTACATCCATTTTTTAAAGTTCATTTATCTTGAGAGAGACAGAGTTTGAGTGGGGGTGGGGCAGAGAAAGAGGGAGAATCTCAAGCAGGCTCCACACTGTCAGTATAGAGCCCATGTGGGGCTCGGACTCACAAGACCCTGAGCCAAAATCAAGAATTGGACACTTAACCAACTGAGCTACCCAGGTGCCCCTACATCCATTTTAATAAAACTAAAATCTGTGTGAGCCAAAATCTTGTTGTTTTTTCCTCTTACAACTGGTATGCAGGACATTGAGGTTATAGTGTCTCCCTCCACCGTGATCAGAATATGTTTTAGTCCCTCATTCCTTTATCCATTCAGCAAACCATCTGGTCCCTCTGCCAGGCACCTCAGGGCTCCAGAAGGAAGGCCTCAGGCTCAGGAAGCTGCAGTCTCTGCCCCTCGTCTGAGGAAGATGTATATTACACCAACAAGCTCACACGTCACGGTAGAAGTGACAACACATGATAAGGGTTCTCAAGGAAGAACAGCAGATGAGCCATGAAAATCGGGCAGTCAGGAAAGTGAAAGCTGGGGGGATCACTTTGTCCTGTGTCCCCATGCTGCAGATGGGGAGATGGAGTCCTGAGCATTTTGACTATCCTGGAAGACCAAGGACAGAGATGAGGTAGACAAAGGTCTTCTCCTCCCAATGCCCAAACTTTCCCTGCTAGTCACAGCCTTGCTTAATTGGTTCATCTTCACAAACATGGAACAAGGCTAGGTTATTTCTGAGATCATTCTACCTTGAGCAGTCTGTGTGCTCTTATTTGATTAAATCTGCTCAGATAGACACCCTTTGAATATTTCCCTTTTTTCTGATCTCGTTATGAATCATGTTCATGGTGATTCCAGTGGGAGAATAATTGTTATAACTCACTCTTTTCTTTCTTCCTTTCTGTTCTTTCTTTCTTCCTTCCTTCCTTTCTTTCTTCCCTTCTGTTCTTTCTTTCTTTCTGTTTTCTCATAATATCTGAAAACTGCTTTCTTCTCACACAACATAATTTTGCTCTGAAATGGAACTTTGTGCTAACAGGTACAGACACAAAACTGTTGATTAAAGAGTGAAATTTGGGGGAAGAAAAGATACAGCAGATCACCCATGCTTATTTTAATATCTATGTAATCAGGATCTTTATGCAAAGGACATTTTCTGAAATAATCTAAAATAATCTATATTTCATCAGATGGTAGTGTCATGGGAACCAAGTTGCATCACAGAATAAATTCTCTGCAATCTGCAATTAATTAAGCAAAGGGACAAATTATTCTTAAAGATCCCTTGAAAGGATATCAACACCATTATTTTCCTAATCCAGAGTCCTTTTCCCATAATGCATCTGATCCCTCTTTCTTCTCCTCTGTAATAGTTGATTGCAAAGAAATTCTTAAAATAGGCAGAGTCCTCATTATAGAAGCTTAGTTGTCTCTGGAATGTGTCTCAGATCCCCAAGTACTGTCTTCTCCACGTCTCCACTGTTCTCTGAGAGTACTCCATGCTGGCTCCGATCTTTCTAAGGCTTTGTTTTAAATTGAGCAGAAATTCCTGATAGAGGGAACTTGCATTTTCCACCCTTTCCTCCTTCTATCCTTTCATCTTTTCACCCCTACCTCCATATCCCCCAAATATCAAAACACCTCAACATTCCGGCTAAAATGCAGCCTGAGGCACCATGGGCATTCTTACATGGCCCCTGCCCACCTGGAACCCCAAAACCTCCCACAGACTCTGGACCCCCACTCGTCTACACAATAGGACAGCCCCAGCCATGGTGGGGAGGTCTTCCCCGCTTCTCCACAGTGCATGGCCTCCAGTTACTCAAACAGTGAAGATAATTGAACTGAACACAATCTACACTAGCTGGCTGAGACTTCTGGAGTTTGAATTTGGTTCTGCCATGCCCAGGTGGCTGATGGGGAAATCTTTAGTCAAGCGGGACTAAGGCTTTTCTTCTCACGGTGTGATGACAAGACTTGGGCAGATTCAGGTTCAAATCCGAAGCCTTCTTCCTAGCTGCAGTGGGACCTTGAACAAATCACCTCACTCTCATGGTCTCCGGTCTTCCTCTTAAAACAGGGACAACCATACTTCACTGGAATGCTGGGCAGATCGGAGGTAAGCTCATCAGGTCTCCCCTGGGGTCTGACACGTACTGGGTGTTCACCACATGTTTACAATCCACGAGAGCATCATGACCTCCGCCCCCTGGAGGGTGGGGCTGTGAGCCATAGCGAGGCTTGGATTATTCTCTAGCGCGTGTTTGCTGAATAATCAAAATTCCACCCGTTTACTTGTTCAGCACCTGCTCTACCCACGCAGGCGTGCTGCTACGTGGGATATTCGACAAAGATGGGGCTCTAGCCATCACGGAAATAACCATTATGTTTGAATAGATCATTTAACCCATCTCATTACTTGGTAACAAACTGGACCAGCTGCAAACTGCCCGGATGCAAAGGGAAAGAAGAGTTTATGCAGTTTGTCCCAGCAACCTGCCTTGTCTGTCTGGAGCACTGGAGAAGAAGTGAGAACAATTACTTCCTTGTCTTCAGGGCCCATTGCCAAATGAGATACGGAAAGAAGCTTAACAGCCAGTTTCCCATTTTCTTACAGGTTTAAAATGTACCATCAAAGTGATGCACCTTTGTGTGGAATATTGAATGAACTAGGTATCAAAGCTTCCTACGAATCCCTTATGTTTTTGAATGCATACTAAAAAAAAAAATTAATGAGTGAACCTGTGTTGTATACAATTCTGGCCTTTATTACTAATTAAGTCCACCGATAATTCACTCATTCACACGCACATTCAGCTAACATCAGTCCAGCACCTATGCCTCAAATACTGCGCAAGGTCATTAACCAAATTATTGCGGATCCATTTACCAAACCTGTAAGGTGTTACTATGATTCCCATTGTACAGATGAGAAAACTGAGGGCCAAATGGTCCCATGATTTAACTGCTTATTCCATTAGTAAGAGGCAGAGCTCAGCTCTGATTCCAGACAGTACTCCTACAAACGACAATTACCACGGATAGTGAGAGGCTTAAGGGAAACGCCTTGCAAACTGCACCTCCTATAGATTTCCCCCATTTTATTCCATTTCATTCCAGCCTGTTTCAGAGACCGCAACTCTCATACTCCACACCCAGTCAAACAAAACATCAGGTTGCTTTTACCTTCAGAACAAATGCGGAACTGACCACCTCCCACAGCCCACCTCTGGACTCTAGGTGGTCTGCTGTGGGTCTCCAGACCACTGTCCCTGCTTTCACTGAACCTCACTGCGGTGCGGCCACAGTCTCTGCCCTCGGCGCTCTCCTGCCCTGGCATTTGCACTGGCAGATGTTATTTGTACCTTCTGGCAATTTCTACCCTGTGACATATTTTATGGCTTACACTTTTTGTTTTCCTTGAGTGCCTTTCCTCTCCCTCCAGAATGAGGTCAGCATTTTTGTCTTCTTAGTTCTTTGATATATTATTCCCAGTGTCAGCCACCTAGTAGGTGCTCAATAAACACATAGTAGGTGCTCAATAAACACATGTTGAATAAGGAGTAAAGGTTGGATGCGGTGTTAGTCAATGGCAGTAAAATACCTTAGTGGCCAAAGAATGCAGGGACATCTGAATCTAGGTCAACAATAGACTTCTTTCCCAGTGAGGTCCATAGGACGATGCATACATAAGAACAAAGGTGAGGCAAAACTTAGTGTACTGTTTTATTACCAGCTGACCTGGACAGAAACTCCCAAAGGAGCTCTCTCCTCTGGAAAGCTAAGCGAGGCCAGTGGCCTCATGTAGGGGCCTATGAGGTTTTCTACCACCTCATCCCCAGTCCAGATTTCCAGTCTTATCTCCTTTTGACCATCACCAGGAAGTCGAAGAGAGAGGGCCTCATAATACTTGTGTTGTGGGTATAAGAGAGGAGAGGGCATTGGAATCCCAATTAGTAAGGAAGAGAGAGCGGGAAGAGGGCCACAGCCATGTCCTGACCTTTAGGGTCTGGTAAATCTGCGACCTCTAATCTGACCCGTCCAATTAATGTGACCTCCTCCTTGAAAGAGGGCCCAGCATATCAGAGAACCCTTCCCTTCATCATGTCTTGGACATTAGACTGTATATACACAATTTGTATTGCCTTTTTACACTTGGTGGATGTGCAAGAATTTTCTTGGGTTACTGAACTCCTGCAGTGTAAGGACTGGCCACCCAGATGTCCCAGATGCCCCCACAGTCCTGTAGAAGAACACATGCAAAATAATTGGACTAACACAGTACCTAGTTCCCTTCCAACCCCTCTGCCTAGGATTATGTAAGTAACTTTGGGTAACACATGAAACTTCTATACAGCGATTGCTATATAGAAAGCAAGCCCAAAACTTATAATTTTATTCCATGACTCTGTGGGTCGGCAAGGCTCTATCGCCTAGGTCTTTCTAGGGTCTTTCATGTGGGCATATTGAGATGTCAGCTGGGGCTGCAGTCACCCGAAGGCCCCCCTATGTTGGACACCCAAGGGGGCTTACTCACATGACTGTCAGTGGATGTTGGCCAGCATCTTCGCTGGGACTCACAGGTGGAGCATCTACACATGGCTTCTCCACCTGGCTTTAGCTTCTCCATCAACAGCAACCATGCCAAGAACGAGCATCCTAAATAGGTCCAAGTGGAGCTCAAGGCTTCCTAGAATCTAGACTCAGAAGTCCCAGAATATCACTTCTACTGTATCCTACTGCCAAACAAGTCACGCAGAACAGGTGAGATTCAGGAAGAAGGGTGGTAAGCAGCACCTCTCAATGTGAGAAGCTACATGAACATCCAGGGAGGGAAGGGATTGACGGGGACCACCTTAGAAACCATCTGCCCCAGATGATCTCCTGGGAATGACCAAAGAAAGCAGGCAGGGTGTCCTTGCATTGGAACCAAGGGGACAGACTAGGTCTCGAGATTCAGGAGGAAAAGAAGCATTGGGGATTCTAGTGTCTAAGTGAAAACATCTCCACTCCAGGTGAAGGCAGGTCCAAGTAGGGCATGGGCTGGAGTCGAAGGTTCTGGAAGCATCAAGAGACACGAGGGCACTCACACTCCTATGCCTCCAGTCCAGCTGCCTTGGGTTTTGCTCCCATCACTCGGTAAAGTCATAGGGGATAGAGCCCAACCAATACAAGCAGCTCTGATAAAAGCTGGATTCTGAAATGTTCATCCCATAGATCATTAGGGTGGCTCATATAGGGCTGAAAAATAAAGGAGCTTCTTCCAGTGGCATCCAGTTAGCACACAGCCCTCAAAGCGAAGCAAGTCAGCTGATTTGAACAGTGTAGCTAATCCAAGAGGAAAAAGAGTTAATTAGTAGGGAGAGCTGATCAGGACGCTCGGTGTCCTAAGTGGCCTCCATCACTCTTGCTGGCACTCAAGTAGGCGTACTCACCAGTGTGTGGGACAACACACGTAAAATCACAGATGTCCTGCTGAGCTATGAGCTGTGTTTAATAGTAATAAATTGACCATTATTGTGAACTTAAAAAAAAGCAGTGAGATATTTTGGTCAAGTGTGTCAACTTTGAACTGTTCAGATAAAGGTTGACATTTCCAAGACGTTACCCACTTTGGTGGGTGGCCTGGGCCTGAGCCGGAAGATTCCCCTCAAGAAGAAGGACTTTGGGGAGCACGTTCCGGAAGTGCCTCCCTTAGTGGGTGGTACCCTGGCTGCTGCTCCCCTCAGTCAACTAAGTTCAACAAACTCTTAGGACTGGCTGGAGGCTGCCCTGTGGAGTGGCTGCAAACAGAACCACTCCAGTTGCTAGCTGGGCGACCTAGAGTGATCCTATTACCAGCTGCCTGGTGGCTCTGACCCTCAGCTTTGGTTTCAACTCCCCTCAGTCTGGGGTTAACAGTAGCAGTGAAGGCTGAATAGTAATTAGCTCTATAACTATAAGTGATGGGTATGATCATATTCCAGGAAAAGAGCATTATGCTCTCATGCCTCTGAGCCTTTGCATATGCTAGCTTCCCTCTTGAACCTGCCCTTGGAGGTAAGTCTCTATGTCATGCCCCCTGGGAAGCATTTTCTGACCTCCCTCTGCTTACCCTCCCCCCCCCACCCCCCCAAGGAGAGTCAGGTCAGGGATTCATTCCTCTGGGAAGCTCTCATCCTTGGGCTTTCTTCTCTCCTAGCATATAGCAGCTGCAAAACTCAGAACAGCGCACACACACACACCACTGTCTTGAGCCCTGAGCTTCAGGAGGTAGGGGACTCCGTCTCTGAAAGTCAGTACAGCATAACAGCTAAGAGTCTTAGGAGCTACACTGCTTGAGTTCCAAGAGTGCTTCTGCCTCTTTTTAGCCCTTTGACCTTGGGTGAATTATTTAACCTGTGCCTTGGTTCCTCACCTACAAGAGTGGAGACAATGATAGTGACAGTACTGCCTTAGGCCTCCCACCCGGATCCTCCACACACACTTCCAGACTGTTTGGGGCTCATGGGAAGCCAAAACTCCCTGCCCAAGTGGCCTCTACATCATCCACCTGCTGGGCATCTCAGACTTCTCCCCTGTTGTGTTCTCCTTAGGGCAGACAGCGCTACGGGCCCTCCCAGACCTGGACGGTGACCAAAAGGCCACTGTATGGGAGAGTTTCCTGAACTGAGCTTGACCTTGTGACTGGATTAGAAGAGAAGGGGACAGGGAACTTCTTTGTGTGTTGACCCTACTCTTCAGCAAGCCCTGTGGTGTGTGATGTATTCCCTTCCTGAGGCTGCCAAATCTTCATTTCCATTCACCACACACATAAGTGCCCATTGTGAGTGAAGTGTGTGTGCGTGCGGGTGGTTGTCCCTTGCAGAAATGGGGAACAGGCTTGTTGCTACACTGGGGTCAGCATGCCACAGGATAGACACACACAGAAAGCAAGGGACCTGAGAGGCTGAAGAAACTCTTTGGAAAGGAGACCCTCGGGCTCAGTAGAAATCACACGGGCAAGCGCTGGATCTCCACGGGCCGAGGAAGTATTGGAATGTGGCTGACACACTTGTGTCTGTGTCCGTCAGGGGCAGGAGACCTGGCTGATGTGTGAGTTACGTGAGGAGAGAAGCCAGCAATAATGAACGCAGTCATTCCGGGCCCTTACAGTGGGGAAGAGAACACAGCACCACCTTAGGGCGGTGCAGACTGATTGGATGATGACTGAGACCAGCAGAGAGCTGCAGGCGGCTCAGAGCTGGGAACCCAGGGAGAAGGACAGTCCAGACTGAGGGGGAGCCTCACTGGAGCTGATTTCCTTTGTCTGTCACTTCTCGCTAGAGTCTCTGCTTCTTGAAACAGATGCTGGGGCACATTCATCTCTGTGTTCCCGGGGTCTATTATAGTGCCTGCCGGCATCAAGGCACTAATAAATGTTTGTTGAATGAACAAATTAATGGAGATGTTTTTGCATACAAAACACAATATGTTGCTTAAAAATTCAATTTGCGCTCAGCTTCACAGATGCACATCTGTTTGAATAGTTGGTTATTTTAATTACATTCAGTTTTTTCTAGGCAGCATTTATGAAGTGGACTGTGACAATGATACAATTAAAGTAATCAGCATAGAAAGCTAAATAGGATTATCCAAGGTAGATTTTGACCCTCCATTACATGATATGGCTACCGCTGTTCTCGGCAGAGTAAGAGGCAGTGTGGTCCAATGGGATGATCAGGTCCCTTGGATACACAGCCTAGGTTTCAATCCTAGTTCTCTCCCTCACTATCTGTGTGACCCTGGCCAAGAGTCAAATTCCTCCTCTGTTATATAAAAGAAGTAATACAGTTCCTGAGATGTGAGGCTCATGAAGGATGGCATGAGTTGATAAGGAATCTTTGGTAGGATTAGTCTAATTTCAGGCAATGTTGTTCAAATCTGTCATCACTGTGGACTCGAGGCAAAGGCAGGTAGGACGCTTTAGGAATCAACTCTTTCTTGGAGTCCAAGTACCATGAATGACGGGAAGCTTGACTAGGCCTGGCTTTAATCCAAGCCTTGTGACCCAGTGTTCATCGAGATTCAATATGAAGTCTGATTGCAAGTGCTAAAACAATATTTAATATCGGCCCCTTGTGCCACTGAGTTCTGCCATAATCTGTTTTCAGATTTGCTGAAGTTTTCTTTTCGATTTTATCAGCAATTATTTCAAATGAAATTGGCACCAGGCAATTGGATTGCGGAATCGTTGACTCTCATATCCTGGTAGACGGTGAAAAGCAAACGCAATTTTCACCAGTTACCTGTCAACTACTCCATGTTGCCACAGGGGAAAGAAGCTTTGGCCCAGAAAGACAGGGAAGAAAAGGATCTGAACGGATGAGAGAGTTGGACGCGAGTTCTTGGGACAAGCTTGGCTTTGTTTGTAACACAGGACTTGAAAGCTGTCATATATCAGATCCTCATTGTTTTCACAGTGCATATTCATATTAATCAAGCTTCCCCCACTAATAATAACTTATGCTCATACACTAAAGGTCAATCCTTTAAGATAACATTTTAGCATACCTGACTCTCCAAATAATTCTTCAACGGAAGTAGGTCAAATGAAGGGCGTGGACGTTAGGCCCACAGAGAACCAGATTTAATTCTTACTCCAGTAGAGAGGTGCCATTGGGGGAGGTCACTGAAAGGACATGGGCACTAGTTATCCCCTAAGTTGGACCCTGACAATCAGAGGCTCTGCACCCCTTCCCCTATCCTTGGAGTATGCCTTCCACCTGCCTCCCCCATTCCCAGAAGCTGCTCCCAAAGACACATCCTTGAGATCATGATATGGTGTTGAGACCATCTTGACGGTCCTCATGACAACCCATTTAGGGTTTCTATATAAACTTACAAGATTTGGATGGTGGGTGCAGAGATCTCTCTATCCTGTGGACCCAAAGGTGAGCCTCATAAAATCTCTTGCTTACTCCACCCACCACCTCCCCAGCTAGAATGGCCTGCCTCTTTCTTCTGTCTTGCCCTGTCCTCTGCATGTGGGGCTGGTTTCAGATCACACTCGCAAAGCTCAAAGAGATGCTTCATCTGAAGATAGAAATTATAAGACCTTATGGCAAACTTGTCATGAAGATTGAAAGAGGTGGCAATATACAGGAACCTCCTAGTCATTCTCGAGTCTTCCTCTTTTACAGATGTAACTCATCTACTCATCTGTTTGGTAAGTAACACTTCTGATAGATCCCCGGTGGGATAGAATGCACTATTATTCTCAATTATTTCATTTTTCCCTTGTGAGAGAATTACACATCCCAGCCATTGCCTGGGTCTTTGAATGTGAAAACACATGGAACAGACTTGAATTCAGTCTGCAGCGTTGAATAAAACATTGCAACTCACGGAGGTTTGATTGTGAGGAGGTGTTTGCTGACAGTGAGTGCTGACAAATACACTGTGTGTGGGGCGGAGGGCTGAGGGAGACAGGCCCTACATCCTGCCTCACGGAAGTTACGTGTAAGAAAGAAAGCAGCCATTAACCAAGTAGTTATAACAAACCCCCCAGGGCCCCATGATGGGCAAGGGAGGAGCTACAGATCCATCCCACTTATGGGGTCCATGGCCCCAGAAAAGGCTGCCTGCTTGGGCCACTTCTCGTCTCCTCTAACAGCTGTGGTATGGATCTCATGGTCAGTAAAATAACGGCCTCTTAAAGATGCCCGTGTCTAAATCCCCCAGAATCTGCGAATGTTCATAGTATGCAGCAAGGGGATGGGAGATTGCAGATAACTAAGATCATTCATGGGCATGTCTCAAAGGAAGGACAGTATTCTGAATTATCTGGGTGGGTTCGATGCAATCCCAAGGGCCCCTGAGAGTGGGAGAGCAGACCCCAGAGTCATGGTCAGAGTCTGAAGGAGATTGGATGAGGCTACACAGCCAGCTTTAAAGGTGAGGAAGTGGCTACAAGCCAAGAAAGCCAAGGAAGGCCTCAATGGCTGGAGGGGCAAGGACATGACTCTTCCCTGAGCCTGTAGAAGGAACGCAGCTCGCCACTGCCTTGCTCTCAGCCCAGCAAGACCCATTTCTGATGTTTGACCCTCCAGAACTGTAAGATAACAAGTGTTGTTTTAAGCTACCAAGTCCGTGGTCATTTGTTCCAGGAGCAAGAGGAAACTCCCACAGATCGGCCTCAGTCTGTCTGCAGCCTTTGGGTCCTGAAGGACGGCTTCTCATTTCCTCTACCATGTGCCCTCATTTGCTCTGAGCCCTTCTAGAGGAATCGGGTTTATTTGCCTTCAACACCAACCCTAGTGGCATCAGAGGAGCCACAAGGGCCCATTGGGCCATCAGCCCAATATCGGTTTCTGACAGTGACCGCCAGGTGGGGTGTCACTGGGTATGGGAGATACCTGGGCACCGAGGGTGTCAGGAGCAAGAAATCCTGTCCCCTCCCTGTACCTGGACTCTAAAAATCAAATTGCTGTGAGACAGATTAACAGGAGAAAATCAAATTTAGTAGCATACGCATGGGCAATCCACACAGACAGGGACCTTCCAAAGATGGGCAAAATGAGGTATGTGTGTCATCCTGAACTAAGGAGAAGGGGGCAGGGATCTGGGACTTCAAAGGGAAGGAGTGTGCTTCATAGAGTGATAAAAAGCAGGGCAGATGTTTGGTAATTGGATGTTTGTCCTGCCAAAAAGATGGGCCAGTCAGATAAAATTTGTCTCTGCTAATAATTCTTATTCTAAGGAAGATCTCTCCTCCCCCAGTTTAGATTCTTCTATGTAGTCAAGGGAAGGGCAAAAGTTTCTCTTGAGCCCACAGGCTCCTGATTGCCTTCAGCTCAAAATAATTCTTATGCTAACGTGGCACATTCCAGGGGGTGGGGAGAGTCCTGAACCCCTCCACGTGTTGCCCAGTCCACCTCTTGATTTGACAGATATGTGGCTAATGTTTAAAGAGGGGGAGCAGGGGCATCAGGGTGGCTCAGTCCATTAAGCATCTGACTTCAGCTCAGGCCATGATCTCATGGTTCGTGGATTTGAGCCCCATATCCGGTGGGCTCTTTGTGTCAAAACAGAGCCTGCTTTGGATCCTGTCTCTCTCTCTGCCCTTCCCCCATTCAGGTGTGTCTCTCTCTTTCAAAAATAAACACTAAATAAATCAAAATAAATTTTAAAAATAATTTAAAAATTTAAAGAGGGGAGCAGCTTGCTTGAAGGGCAGAGCCCAAAGGGAAGTGACACTTCCCAGTCTCCTGACCCTACTGGAGGGCATCTCCCACTGAACAGCCATGCAAACCACTGCCCACAGCTCAGCCTTCAAAGCCTGGTGCTTACAGGATAGTCCTGATCTAAAGGGATGATGGGAGGGGGCATGGGGAGGTTACAGACAGTGCCTTCATTGGTCTGAAGAGCAGCAGGAGGAAGGTAAATTCCTTCTGTGCCTTGGAAACAAGGAAGGGGTACATGCCTGGGAAGAGGGGCAGCACTGTCTTTTCTAAAAGAACTCCAGCTGAACAGGGGGCTGGAAAAACCTCCACTCCCCACTCCCTGGCAGCAGCAACTTGAACTTTCTGATTGCCTCTGCCTCCGAGGCAGCTTCCAGCCCTGAGCTCCAGCCCTGGTGTAGGAAGGTCACACTCCCTTACGGCATCTCTAAAGCTTGGGGTCTCCTCCTTCCCTAGACCTCCCCACCCTCCCTTTGGCCAGATCAGCGGGAACAGCTTTCAACTTTGTGCTTTGTCCCTGAGTCTTTGTGCCATCTCCTCCTCTATTCCAAGCCACCAGGAGATATATTTGCCTTACTTCAAAAGAGCCCAAACAGTCAGCTGCCTTTGGGTGAAAGGCACCACACCAGGGTTGAGCTCATTTGCAAGCAGCCCTGTCTGTGGTTCTGATCAGACTCGCCCAGCAAGGGCCAGACCCTCCTGCAGCGTCCCGTCAGCCTGCTGGGCTGTCCTTGTCCCTCTGTCTGCCATCCCCACCTCTGTCTTCTGTAGAGGAAAGGCTCAGAGTGGCTCCATTACCATGGGGCGGGGACAAAAATCAATGATCAGTGCACGTGAGCTCCGAAGGACTCTCTCGGAGCCTCTGAAAGCCTCAAAGCAGCCTCCGAGAAGTCTCTGATGTTTCTGCCAGGGAGCAGGCTGCCTTCAGGACCTGGAGAACTGAATTGAAGACAAGCAATTAGCATACACCTCTGCTCTTTGAGATCCCAGCCAAACCTCCCTTTTCCCCCAAGTACCAGTAATAGATTTCAGATGTCTTACTTAGCTCTGGAAAATAACAATTATGGCCTTCCTATCTTGTTTTTGTGTATGACAGATCCTGCTGCGGGGTGGAAGGGAGGATCCAGGAGAGCAGGTGATGATAGTGGCAGGCTGTGGGTCCCCGGAGGCCACAGTACATTTCACTAAAGCAGTGTCCTGCGTTTTCACTTCCCACTGAAGACCCAGCTTGGAAAGTTTACGGCCCCTGGTCTGGATTTCAGCGTGTCTGCAGCGTTGCATTCAGGGTCCTTCCTGGTGTGTGATTCTCCTCTCTCCTCTTCTGTGTTGCCTGCAGGACAGAAAAGGAGACCCAGACAGGAGGACAGAAGAGTCCTCATTCTGTCTCATTACCAAATAAAGTCTCTGGTGGAGGGGGAGGGAGATCTTTCCAGATTTGTCAATTGCAACTGAAAAAAAAGTTCTGAGGAATAGTAGAGAGGAATGTGGATACCATTCAGGAGTAAGGGAAAGGATTTTTGTCCTAGATGTTTTGAGTTAAAAACAAATGAACAAACAAATCCAGGCTTCCTGATTGTTTGTGTAAGTGGGGGATTGGGGGACTGAGTCCTGGCTATTTTAAATATTATTTAGAAATTACATTTTAAGGGTGCCTGGGTGGCTCGGTCAGTTAAGCGTCCAGCTTCGGCTCAGGTCATGATCTCACGGTTTGTGGATTTGAACCCTGCGTCGGGCTCTGTGCTGACAGCAAGCTCAGAGCCTGGAGCCTGTCTTCAGGTTCTGTACCTCCCTCTCTCTCTGACCCTTCCCTGCTTGTGCTGTCTCTCTCTGTCTCTCAAAAATAAATAAAAAACATAAAAAAAGATTAAGAAAAAAAGAAATTACATTTTATTTTAGACTATTGTTCTTTCCTTAGTATGATCCCAGACACTCATAATATAAATAGTCATCTTCTCTGCTTCATTAAGATCGTACTGGGATTGGGGGGTTCCAACCTCATACTGGGCCTCGTCAGAAGGTTCCTTTAGCCTGAGACATGAGGGAGAGAGAGAGAGAGGCTCTGTTGAATCCCGTTGTGCTGGTAAACTCAATTCACAAGGGCCCGGGGCTCTCCATGTTCTGAAGGAGGAAATTGAGGTTCAGAAAGGTTGAGTCCCTCCCTGGGCATCTACAGTAAAGGAAGGGATGGGTGAACTGGATCCAAGCACGTTCCATTGGGTGTGGAGTCAGTGCCTCCAAGGGCAGCTGCTGGGCAGTCGGCTGAGGCTCCTGCAGCCTCTCCCTCCGGCTTCTGCCGTCCTCTCTCACCACCTTGTTGACAGTACGAACTCTGTTCTTAACGGGCTTTCTGGGAAACTCTTGATCTTCTCTCGCCAACCATCCTCAGAGTCCAGAACTAGATCCTCCTCCCCGGTGCTACAGTTATCTACTGCTGTGTCACAGACTAGGTAAAACTTAAGAGCAAACACGACTTCATAGTGCAAACTGTCCCTTGTAATTTTGTGGCTCGGGAGTTCCTGCAGGACTCAGCTGAGTGACTCTTGTCTTTCATGTGGCTTTGATGGTGGCCATTAGGTGGTGCATAGCTGGCCAGTGCACTGCTGTGGGGCATCCACTCACATGCCCCGTGCTCTGTGGGGACAGTTGGAAAGCTGGGTTCCACTGGACAGTTGTTGAAAAGACTGTCCACACGTGGCCTCTCCAGCATGGTAGTCTTAAGGTAGTTGAAGTCCTCGCATGGCCATAGCTATGGACTTCCTGCACAAGCTCTACAAAAGGTCAAGTTTAATTCCCTCCCCTTGAATATGGGCTGCTAGCCTTAGTGCTTTGCTTCTACTGCACTTCTTATGTACGTTATGGGCCCATGCAGTCATGGCATTCCAGAGAGGATGCAGAACCCACCTCTTGGTGGCCAGAAGGTAACAATTTGCAGCCATATTTCTAATATCTCTACAACCAGTGTTCATCTCAATAAATGACAACAGCTTCTACCTGGCCGTCCAAGCCAAAATCCTGGTGGCCATTCCTCATCCCTCCCTCTTCCTCCCCTCCACACCCAACCCACCAGCGATCCGTGAATCTCAGTGAGTCCCCCTCCAAAGTATTTGCAAATCCATCCATGTCTCGCCATCTCAACCCTGCCCTAGTCCGAGCCACCACCCTCTCACGCATGGGGAAGGCCCTTAGCTTCCTACAGACCCTCTGTGCCACTCTTATTTCTCTACAGTCTTTGCAACACATTTCCAGAGGGATCTTTTCAACACTATGAATTGGATCCTGTCACTGCCCTGCTGAAAGCTCTCAATGACTCTCCACCATAGTTACGGGCAAATGATCCTTCACATCTCTAATCCCATCTCTGTCCATCACTTGCTGTCTCCTCCTGCTCACGTCAAGCACGTTCCCACACCGGGGCCATTTTGCATGTTGTTCTCTTTGCCAGGAATCTTTTTTTTCTGGGTTCTTTGTGTATCTGGCTCCGTCTTGCCCTTTAGATCATTGCTTACATGTCCCCATCTCAGTAAGTAAGAACTGCCCTGACCACACCCACTCAGAACACCCACCTCCCTCTCCTATAATTCCCTCTCTACATCTTGATCTCGCTGTTGTTCACGTAGTGGAATCGAAATTCACACAGTAAAACTCAGAGCACAGAAATGATAACTTAAATTCCTCTCTGTAGGTGACGTCATCTTGTGCCAGAGCCTCCGGCTGTTGGAGACAGTAATGGGTAGTGGGTGGTGGGGAGAATATAAGCTCAGTTTCTTCTCATCTAAAATAGTCTAGAACAACCCCTTCAGGTAAATTCAGTCTCTTGGGGGAAATACTCCATCCATGCTAAGTCTACTGTCTCAGAACTTTCTCCCCTTTTATTGTTGCTTTTTCATTCATCTGCCCAGATACTTCCCAGATACTCAAGGCCACTCCGTTTTCCCAGGACAGGGTTTCTTCGCTATCTTCATTCCTATGAAAACTTCTGGAAGCCAAAATGGCATAAGGCAAAGAAGCAATTACCATTAATTTATATGGACAATTTGTTGAGCATCCTCCCCCCCCTCCCCGCCACCAAACAATAATCTCCTTGGCCTTTCCTTACATCTAAGGACACATCTTGCCAACAGATGTGTGAAGTTAGTGGGGATAAAGCACAGATGCTCACAGACCCCCCAGGTCAAAGCTCGGGGTCAATGCTGAGATACTGAGTCGTTCCTGGGAAAGCAGCTGGGTGGCGCCACTCTCCCAGCCCGGGGGCCGCCGCTGTAAGGCACCTTGCTGAGCCTGAGTCATTCTTTGGGTGGTATCTGGGAGCCCTCTTACAGGTGAAGAGATGGCCTCACCTTCTCTCATCCTTTTCCATAGGCCTAAATTGAGGAAAGCCTTTAAAATTACTCATGTAAACTACAAATACTATAAAAACACAGGATGGGTCCTGCCTGGGTGGCCTAGTCGGTCAAACATCCCACTTCAGCTCAGTTCAGGATCTCATGGTTCTTAGGTCGAGTCCTGCACCAGGCTCTGTGCTGACAGTGAGGACCTCTTGCAATCTCTCTCTCTCCCTGTCCCTCCCCTGTTCTCCCCCTCTTTCTCTCCCTCAAAATAAATAAATAAACTTAAGGGAAAAAAAACCACAGGAAACGATTTATATCAGTATCTCCTTGGTTTCTCCAAAACAGGAGGAAAAAAGAGAGGCGGAGCCTCAGGAATAGAGGCTAGTTCTGAGTCCTTAAAGAACTTCTTTCTAGTCCCTTCAAAGAAAGAATCCACCTTTAGGTCTGAGAAAAGCCAGAGACAAAACTAACTATTGGAAAACCAGAGCTGGGAGAGAAAGCAGCTCCAGATCCCGCTGTGGGAGGGGAAAAGGTGCATTAAAGACACAAGGAGGGAAGTCTCTGTGGAATGTGAGTTCAAAAGAACCTGCAGGATGATCTGCGCCTGAAGTTTTCAAACCCAAGCCTGCAGAGGAGGGGCTGGAGGCTGGGGGGCTGCCTGCCTAGGCCGATGTGGAGCCTCCCCCAGCCCTTGTTCCTTTTTCAAGTGGAACATTTCTACTTTTACATTCCTTATGTTGCCTTTCTTTCTTTTTTAAAAAAATTTAGGGGCGCCTGGGTAAGCATTTAGGGGTGCTCAGTTGGGTAAGATCTGATTTCAGCTCAGGTCATGATCTCACAGCTCGTGGGTTCGAGCCCCACATCAGGCTCTGTGCTGACAGCTAGCTCAGAGCCTGGAGCCTGTCTTCGGATTCTGTGTCTCCTCTCTGACCCTCCACTGCTCATGCTGTCTCTCTCTCTCTCAAAAATTAATTAAAAAATTTTAAATTATTTATTTATTTTGAGAAAGAGTAAGAGAGCAGGCAAGCAGGGGAGGGGCAGATAGAGAGAGGGAGAGAGAGAGAATCCCAAGCAGGCTCTGTACTGTTAGCGCAGTGCTGGAACTCCCCAACCATGAGCTCATGACCTGAGCTGAAATGGAGAGTAAGACACCTAACTGCCTGGGCCCCTGAGCACCCCTGATGTTACATTTCTGCACAAGATTTTGCTGGAAACATGATCTCTGCTGAAATGCGCCAAGCACTCCTGGGTTACCTGCGGTGTGCAGGGGAAGGAGGAGCTCTGAGAGCAAGCAGAGCCCTCCCAGGCACATGGCTGGCTGGAGGTAGAAAGGAGAGTTGGCACTTGCCTTTGGTGTCCCAGCAGGGAACCCACAACAAGAGTCCATTCCGTGAATCTGTTCCCCACTGTGGCAGCGGAGCTATTTCCTGAGTCAGAGCAAGTGGCCAGGTAGAGCCCCGCTGGCTTCTCTGTCCATGGGCAGCGCCCAGCACCAGGCTGACCTGCCACCCCAGCCCCATCAAGAGCCGCATCTGATCAACATCCCTGGGACAGCACCAGGATGCTTCCCTTGTTTATTCTCTCAGCCAAGGATGGTTTGACTGGGAGAGAGAAAGATCTCTTCATTTGCATCAAAATGCTCTCCAACCTTTCCCTCCAGAGCCTGCCTTTGTTTGCCCAGGAGCTCTGTTATCAACTTTCCATAAATCTGGCAGTCACACTCTGCATTTGCATATGCAGACGTGGGCTCTCTCTAGCATTTTGTGAGTTGTCATGACATTCAGAGAGGTGAGGCAGAAACAATCTACCGCTGGAGCCCTCCTCTCCTCTTCTGGGCTGGTGACCACGTAGGTGAGGGTGCAGGACAGGGGTGGGAGGGGCTGAGCACACTCAGGATCAGGCACTGCCTGCCCGGGATGCCCCGCCTGCCTGTCTCATCCATCCTCAACACAGCCCCAAGAGGCCAGGAACTGTTAGTTAGAATAGGCTATGTTCTGCTGTGGTAATGCATGAACCTGGACAGATCAGTGGCTCCACAGTGGGGAGCGGCAGGGGAAGAGTCATGCAAATCCAGTCCCTGTGGCAAAGTGGATGCCTGAGGGGGTCCTCTTTCCTTGGCCGTAGCCAGGTCTCTCCTATCAAGTCTAAAATCAAACTTGTCTCACTACCTCTGAGCTGGTTCCCTCCTTCTTGTGTATGAGCTAGTTTTCCTACAAATGAAACATATACCCTATTCCTGCCTTGTGATCAAGGGGGAAGTCAACTCCTTCCTCCCCAGATTCAAATGACAACGCCTTGCACGTTGTGAATGAAATTAAAGAATATCCCGCTGCAATTTCTTCTCATTCTTACTTGGGAGAGGAGACCAGGGCTCTCCGGGTTCCCCACACGCACACATACAGCTGCTTCGTGAAAAATGGCGATACCGATTTCATACTTTCATACGCATGATGTGCAGTAGCTCGTACACAAATGCTTGCAACACGAATGGGGGGTTTCGTAGGTTTGGGAAAACTTTTATTGTTAGTTATAAACAATCAGGTTTAATGAAGCGGTGCGTCTGCTCATAAAAAGTAGAAGTGATTATTAGGATCGCAGACCAAACATTCCCATTCACAGAAGGCCTAATGAAATGAAAACAGTAATTGCCATGCCAAGAATATTGGTAAGTGTTAAAATTGACACCGGGAAAATGAAACACTTTGCTTAATTTTTGATAACAGGACATGTTGAGACATGACATGCCTGGCATTTCGATCGACACAAAACCTTGTTTTTTTTAGCTCAAACACATTTCCTGTGTTCACACTCTGCTTTGCAATGTGATTTCCTGAAGTCTCGCTGGACTCCAGCTGACTGTAGAGGACCACGGGCCCAAGTGATTTTCCTTTCTTTCTGTACATCGCCTAAACTCAAGAGTTTTGCTTTGTTGGTGTCTGTCCTTTTAAATGCACGTCTTTCTGTGATACGGAACCCTATTGCTTAGAAATGTCAGCTCTCTCCCCTAGAGAATCAACATGCTATGGACAGAAAGACTCAGGACCCACAGAGATCTGTTACATGTTTCACATGGTTGTTCCTGTGATATCCGACCCCGCATAAGCAAGATGTGAAGTGGGGACCATTTTACATTTTGTCTGATGTTTTGGGGCAATCAAAACATTTCCTAGTCAAAGCGCTTACAATTTTTAATTTAATACCCCCTTAATATATTCACTTTTCTACAAACAAAAGGAACACCACAAATTTCAGCAGGTCGACATTCTGAAAGGGCCCTCTCCTCAGAGCGCTGAAATCAGCACCATTTGAACAAAGCAGGCTGTCCTTTTAAGAAAAATCCCTCTATAGAAATGCTATAATTTCCTTGTTACAAAGGAGCCTTTTTCCGAGCACGTAAAGTGCCAGTTTGTTCAGTGTGACCTCTACTTTCATTCTATCAAGGTTGTATCTGATTACAATATAAGACAGATGAAGGGGATGCCGTTCTAGGTAGAGAAGAAGAAGTTTTAGTCTTCAGTCACTTGCAGAAGTGGGTTGTCACCTTTATTGGCGATGTTTTCGGTAACATCCTGGGGTGGTGCTCTCATGTCAGTCCGAAAGGTCTGTCTGGGATGTATTTGCAGGTGCTTTGACGAGCTTCTTGGAAGCTGACCCGCATGGCTGAATGTTGGGTTGTGTGGCCACTTTCCTTCTGGGACACCGGCTGGTAGACTTGGCAGGCATCCTGGCCACACGGCCTTTTTGTGCCTCATTTGGTGGCCTAAGCCTGCACTGGCCCACAGACCAAACCCCAGAGGAGGTGCTGTGGCTTCGAAGGGGGCTCCATAAACTGTACAGGACAATACAAATCTTTCTTGCATATCCCTGGAGATAGAAAACCATGTTGGTTTTAAACCTCAGAGCCAGGCTGTAAACGACCCCTATGTAGTCATTCTCACCAGCATTCTCTACTCGTTGTATTAATGTGGGCTACTTAGTTCCCTCCTCCTGGTCCGTCATCCACTTTCCAATGTTGTTAAGAATTCAACGAGGTGATTCTCCAGGCAAGCTGCTCAGGATGTAGTAAGCGCTCAAGAGATGTTAGGCATGCTTATTATTCATAGTTATGGTACTTTTAAGCAGGAGACAAAGCCCTGGAGTTCTTGCCTCCCTGAGAACCGTGGGAGAGACGATGGCTTGCCGTAACAGAGAGGGCAGGGAAGTGGAGTTAGACTTGTATCGTGTTCCCAGTCCCGAGACCTTGGTTAGGGCCCTTTACCTTTCATCGAGCTTCCCCAGTATTGAAATGGAGGTAATACTTTCTGCTTCCTCATGCCTGGCCTATAGAATGACCCATAAATGTTTTATGAGTGCAAGGATGAGATAACAAATGTAAAGCACTTGGAATGGAACAGATGCTTTAAAAATGTTGTATTGTGCTTACGGGCTGGATTATCCCCATCCCAGTGGGGGACTGTGACCATCTCAGCCCTCCCTTGGAAGCACGACCCAGCCTCACTGCCATACCTCTCGGCCCAAACCCTCAGCCCCTGTTGGGAGAAGCCAACACCTCTCCAATGTCCCTGTGCCCATTCAACACTGCCAAACTTCCTTGCCCTGCAATCCAGAAGGATCTTTCTAAAAATATGGACTAAATCATGTTGCCACCCAGCTTGAACCCTCCAGTAGCTTCTCACTGTCCTCAGAATGAAGCCATGGTCCCCACGCTGTCCTGGCCCCCAGCTACCCGTGCAGCCTCGTACCTCCATGCATTCTCATCTGGCAGCATCGCATCAGGGACCGGGCTGTTCCCTCTTCCTGGGCTTTTCTTCACCCAGACCTTTCCTTCTCTCTTCATTCAGGATTCAGATTTCTTTTTCTAAGTTTATTTATTTATTTTGGGAGAGACCATGAGCAAGGGAGGGACAGAGAAAGGAAGAGAGAGAATCCCAAGCAGGCTCCATCCTATCGGCACAGAGCCCAATGTAGGGCTCGATCCCACAAACTGTAAGATCATGACCTGAGCTGAATCAAGAGTTGGATGCTTAACCGACTGAACCCCCCAGGTGTCCCTCTGCATTCAGATACAATTCTCAAATCCTCCATCATTGAGGCTTCCTGACTGCCTCTCTTCCCCTCTGTCCCTGTTCAACTTTGGACTGCCACCACCTTGTGTTCTGCATGGCAGTAGTCGTGCCTGGCACGCTCCCCCTTGTTGCCTTTTTTCTTGTCTGTCTCCCATGAATTCAGCTTCTCTGAGATAGGTGTATTAGAGAGCCTAGTACAGTTTTTGGTATACAGTATGTGCTCAATCAATGTTGGTGTAAAGAATATAGATTGCTTACCATGTGGCAGGCACTGGTTAAGCTGTCCGCTATTCAGAGATGAATGGCTGTTTTATTCTCAAAACAGATAAACATTTCAAGAGAGATAAGGATAGGATATTATGGAAGAACAAAGGAAAAACAAAGTCATCTAAATAAGGCGGGTGATGGGGGGGTCAGAATCTTCCCAGGGTGGCCAAATTCCTGAATCTTGAAGACTATGTGTCAGAAGATAATGCTCCACTCCCCATCAGGTGCAGACAGGTTACCTATGAAACACTCTGTGCTCCTTTCTTTTTCTCTCCCTATGCAGAGAAAGCCCTGAACCTTCCACCTCTAGCCTCAGGCCTTTGAATTCAGGAGGGGACCATGGGTGGTGGGTTTAAAGGAGCAGAGAGGCTGGCTGGGGGGCCAAGGCATGGGGGCTAACTATTTTTACTGGGAGGGGATGACCCCAATGTCAGAGCCCACCAGCTTCACAGCACTCTTGAGAGCGGGGTGCTTAGGAAAGGCTCTCCCAGCAAACATGAGCAATGTTGCGGTGAGAAACACAGTGACAAGTGGCACGAGGGACATTCCAGGGTGTCTCAAGAGTGAGGCAGTTGTTCCCACAGTCATAAAAGTGCCTTGGCAAGCAAGGACAGTAAATGGAATAAAAGGGGAGGATGTTGTTGGAACTCATAAAGGAGGAAGGTGATTGTGTGGTTACAGTCCTTCATAAAACCCTTCAACAAGTAGAGGGAGGGAAACAGGGTCAGCAGAAGATGCCTCCATCATGCTTCCTGACTTAGACAAGATCAGGAGGCTGAGGGACAACAGAACCATGTCATTGTTCTAGTGAATAAAGGCAGGCCCTGAGCGAGTGTTCTGTCTTTTTAGAGTCAGCCCAAGACAATAGTCCATGAGTAGAAAACTTACTGGACTAGGGTCAAGAGATCTGGGCTCTGGGGTTGTTTATTTATTTATTTATTTATTTATTTATTTTTGAGTTACCGTGTGACTTGATATCATCTTTAATGTATTAGTCAGGATACTTAACTCTAGATGCTATAGGAAACAGTTTTCATAATCTTGGCTTCCTAACACACTCAATGTTTGTTTCTCTGACATCACCATGCAAGGTGGGTAAGCAGAAGACTTTCTCACTACAGTCATTGAGGAACCCAGGCTAATGGGCATATTATTTTTAGTACATGATTCTCAAGGTCATCCTGGGTATTAATCTCCAACTGCAGTTGGGAAAGAAAGGACATGGAAGACCACATAAGATATTAGGGATCTAGGAACTTATGAACTAAAATTATACATTATCTCTTCCCACTGATGTACAATGGTGGAATATGGACAGAAACTCCACAGTCAAATTCCCCATTCACAAAAGGAGGTGGAAGAAGACACATAATAGTCTATCCATACCAAAGTAGGAATCCTAGAGTGTAGACATTGTGAACCTTCCTCGCCCTAGCAGAGAAAGAGATTCCCAAGACTTTTCTTCTGCTCTTTGGGCAGAACCATCATGTCCATTTTTTTCAATGGTCTTAGCTTTAAATCTCTGAGGGAATCTTTCCTCTTTCATTTTCTTCTGTGAGCACTTTTAATGTAGCTGCCGGGGAGAAGCTGTCCTTGGGGGCTGTACAATTTTGGAGACTGCTGTTTGCTATGGAAAGATGGAGAACTGAAGGTCGTTTTAAGTTTCAAATCGTTAGGGATCTTTTTAGTCTGAAATTGTGGTTTCCTTGGTAATACAATACTTAGTAGACTTAGTAGACTTCTGATCTTTTGGCTTCCAGTCAGTCCCATGAGCCAAGAGCAATACCCAAAAATCTTTCCTGAGCTTATTTTTTTAAATCTACTTTTTTTTTTTTCTTCTTCTTCACCCCTATGCCTTTCTCTCTCAGCTTCATGGTACATGACGCTGTTGGGGTTAAGCAAGAAGACCACATTCTTAATCTTATCTTTGTTGCAGGGTTTGTTTGTTTGCTTATTTAGATACAAGACTTTCTAAATCTTATTTTCTACCATCTGGAATCTAGAGTCAGTCAGCTTTTCCAATCCTCCAAGTTCCTGCATTCTGGACTCTCTCTATTCTATTTTATTTTTGCCTATCAACCAGCTACTGGTCCCCTGAGTACATCTTGTTTTTTGTAATGCATTGTCAAACAGCCAATATTGGCCAAGAACTCCCAACATTTGATTTTCCACCAGAGATGAAACCATTACTGCCTTCAGATATAACTCATGTCCGACTTCCTTTTCCTTGGATCCATCCCCGTAGCACATACTAAAGTGGTTAGGGTATGCTTTATAAAAAGAGAAATCCTTGGGGTGTTTTGAGCAAGAAGGGATTTAATACAGGCAATTAGAATCTTCCTCAGTCATTGGAAGTGCTGGGGGAGAGAGGTCAGGGAATCCACTCCATCCTCATCCAAACCCCAGGAGGGGGAGACAGATCATAAATTGCAATTGTATTTACTTTATTCAAAATTATGATGCATGTTATATAAGACGTCCTGGAGCACTCTGGGTAACCTACCGTAATCTGAGAAATGAAGAATAGAATTCTCTTATTTCCATTGTTCAGGTTTCGGTGGCAGAAGAATGGCAGAGACTAGCATTCCCCATTTTCCCAACACAAGTTTGTTGTGAAGATTGGCTCTTATAAGCCATACTGATTAGAGAGATGCTGCTGTGTAGCAAAAATTCTAGATAACAACAAAGGATTTTGACTAAAGTATGGTATCTGGGCTCAAAACTAATCAGTAGGATATTTTATCCTCCATCACTTCCAAGATAAAATCTGAACTCTTTAGCATGACACATGAGGATGTTCATGATCTGACTTCTTACCTCTTGTCTCTTCTGTTGTTGGGTACCATGCCCACATTCTGTAACTGTTATACAAAATTAATCTACATTCCATGAACCTGGCACATTCTCTCACTCCTCCTTGCTAAGTTGTGTCCTTGACTCAGAATGCCCTCACGTGGAGTTCCCCTCTAATCTGAAGAGATATTTAAAAATATTTTGAAGTAAGTCAAGTTGAAAATCAAACTTATAAAAAGTTGTTTGATGTAGTTAAAATAGTGCTGTGAAATTACTTTATTTTACTGATTTCACTGGGGAATTCCACAAACATTTAAGGAATAAATGATACTAATTATTCATAATCTCCTCTAGAAAATAAAGCATAGAGGGGAGCCTAGGTGGCTCAGTTGGTTAAGTGTCCAACTTCAGCCCAGTGATCTCACGGTTTGCAGGTTCAAGCCCCACGTCACTCTCAGTGCTGATAGCTCAGAGCCTGGAGCCTGCTTTGGACTATGTATCTCTTTCTCTCTCTTCCCCTCTCCCATTCACACTCTGTCACTGTCTCTCAAAGATAAATAAATGTTTAAAAATTAAAAAATAAAACAGAGAGAACATTCCTAATTCATTCTACAAGAACCAAACTACCCTAACACCAACAGCAGTTAAAAAAAATTACAAGGAATTATAGCTCAATATCTCTCATGAACATAGATATAAGAATATTCAACAACATATTAGCCAATGGTATCCCATAATGTATAAACAATTATATACCATGACCAAGTGGCATTGATTTCAGGTACACATTGCTGGTTTTACATCTAAAAAACAGTCAGTGCCAACCACCATAACCAACAGATGAAAACTCATATGACCATATTAATTTAGGCAGGAAAAGCTTTTGATGGTACCCATTCATGATTAAAAACTCTCAGCAAACTAGAATAAAAGGGAACTTCCTCAGCTTAATAACGAACAACTACAAAACATCTACAGCTAACGTTGTACAGAATAGCATGAAACTAGATGCTTTTTCTCTAGATCAGGAACAAGGCAAGATGGTCTCTTTTGCCACTCCTATTCACCATCATGCTGGAAGAGCTGGCTAGTACAGTAAGACAAAACAGTTGGGAAGAAAGGGAAATAAAAGGTATACAGATTGAGAAGGAAGAAATAACACTGACTTTGTTCACTGATAACATGTTTGTTAATGTAGAAAATCTCTAAAATAGCAAAAATAATACTGGAAATATAAGCAATTGCCACAGGGTTGCAGGATACAGATTAATATAAATAGTGAATGGCTTTCCTGTATACTGACATTGACCAGTGGGAATTTATAATTGAAAAAATTAGGATTTATGGTAACAACCGCAGAATGAGGTACTTGAGTATGTACAAAATCTGTATGTGGAAAACTACAGAACAGTGGTGAAGGACATCAAAGAAGATCTAAAAGAGTGAAGAGATATTTCATGTTTGCATGGAAAGCTCAGTGTTAACATGTTAGCTCAGTGTTAAGATGTCAATTCTTTCAACTTGTTCTGTCGATCAACACAACCTGATAAAAATATCGGTAAGATATTTTGTAGATGATCAATGAAATGATTCTAAAGTTGATGTAGAAAGACAAAGGACTGAGGCATCTGAGTGGCTCAGTTGGTTAAGTGTCCAACTTTAGCTCAGGTCATGATTTCATGGTTCATGAGTTCAAGCCCCATGTCAGGCTCTGACAGCTCGGAACATGGAACCTACTTCCGATTCTGTGTCTCCTTCCCTCACTGTCGCTCTCACACACACAAACCCTCTCTCAAAAATAAATAAATATTTTCTTAAAAATTTTAAAAAGATACTCTTTCCTGCTTTGTCAAAAATTAATTGACCGTACATTTGTGGGCCCAGCTCTGGATTCTCTATTCTATTCCATTGGTCTATGTGTCTGTTTTTGTGCCAATACCATACTGTCTTGATGATGACAGCTTTGTAGTAGAGGCTAAAGTCTGGGATTGTGATGCCTCCCGTTTTGGTTTTCTTCTTCAATATAACT
>NC_043714.1:71855042-71872230 GCF_006229205.1 Suricata suricatta | reverse complement strand
GGGGGGAAGGGGGAAGACAGGTGGTGGTGATGGTGGAGGGCACTTGAGGGGAAGAGCACTGGGTGTTGTATGGAAAACAATTTGACAATAAAATATTATGGAAAAAAATTTTTTTAAAGAAAGACAAAGGACCAAAAATAGTCAACAAAATACTGAAGAAAAAGATTAAAGATGGCAGACCAACAATAGCCAATTTCAAGACAAACTACAAAGCTGCAGTAATCAAGCATGGTATCGGAGAATGGTTAGACTCACTAGTCAACAGGACAAAATAGAGCCAGAAATGGACCAACACAAATATAGTTAACTGATCTTTGACAAAGGAGCAAGCGGAAATTCAATGGAGAGGGGATAATCTTTTCAAGAAATGGTGCTGGAAAAATTGAATGTTTATATGCAAAATAATAACAATATAAAAACAGGTCTTACATTTTTCATAAAAATAAACTCAAAATGGATCATGGAACTAAATGGAAATGCAAAGCTATAAAACTTCTAGAAGACAATATGGGAATCTACATTTACTTCTCTCTGTGTGGAAGATATTGTTAAGATTTTGAAAAGCCAAGTTTCATACTTATAAAACACGTATTTAATAAAGGATTTATATCAAAAACATACAAATAAATCATAACACAACAATACAAAAGCAAACTACTTGATAAATGGGCAAACAACTCAATATCTAAAGAACAAAGAATCCAAATTAAAATCAGGAAAAGGATTTAAGTAGACATTTCTCCAATGAAGGTATACAAATGGACAACCAGCACATAAAAAGATGACCCACATCATTAATCATTAGGTAAATGTAAATCCAAGCCATAGTAGTATGCAGCCACACTTCTTAGAATGGGTACTATTAACAAATGGAAAAGAACAAGTATTGGAAAAGATGTGGAGACATTGGAAAACTTGTGCATTGTTGATGGACATATAAAGTGCAATAGTCACTATGAAAAACAATATAAAAGCTCCTTAATATATTTAAAATATAGAATTACCGTATGAACTAGGAATTCCACTTCTGGGTATATACCCCCAAATATTGAAAGCAGAGACTTGAGGAGATATTGTACACTCAGGTTTATAGCAGCATTATCTGCAATAGCCAAAATGTGGAAGAAATCCAAATGTCCATTAACATATGAATGGATTTTTTGGAAAAATGTAGTATATACACACAATGAAATATTATTCAGCTTTCAAGAGGGAAGAAATTCTGACACACTTTACAATATGTATTAGCCTTAAAGACTTAGGCTTTATTAGCCTTAGCTTATGCTAAGTGAAATAAGCTAGACATAAAGAGACAGATATTTTATGGTTCCACTTATATGTGGTTCCTGAAATCTCAAGTTCACAAGGACAGAAAGTAGGTTGATGATTACCGGAGGCTGTGGGGAGGAGGGATTGGGAAGTTATTGTTAAATGGGTGAAGAGTTTTAGTTTTGGAAGGTGAAAAATGTTCTGGACATGGATATTGGAATTGGCTGCCCAAGAATGTGAACGTATACTTAAAAATGGTTAAAATGGTAACATTTATGCCATGTATATTTTACTTTAATGTTTTAAAAAGGCAAAAGATTTGAACACACTTTACCAAAAAAGATATACAGAAGGCAAAGAAACATGTGGAAAAATTGTCAACATCATCTGTCATTAGCAAATTACAAAGCCAATCAATAATCAGATGCTATACACACCTATTAGAGTGAGTAAAATGTTACAAATAGGATGGTACCAACTTGCACACCTACCACTCTGATCTTGGTTGCTAATACCATTATCCAATTAAAGGAACAAAGATGCCAGAGGGAAATAGGTGATTCTAAGACTGGAGCATGAAATACACAAGAGGAGCTTTTACTGCCATGACGTTTTGTTTTGTTTTTTTTAAGTCACAACGATGGAGGTGAATCTATCAAAAGGACATAGGAGGCAACTGAAAGAACTCTCAATGGCCAAAGCTGGAGGAATTCAAGCAAAAAATTAAAGTGCCATTGAATTATAACCCAAATGGTAAATTAAATATTCATGGGTCATACTGATATAAATAAATGGTTGAATAAATAAATAAGTGGGGGAGAATAGACAATTCTTTAGTGCAAACGAATTCCAAATAATTTATGTAGATACCCTGCCCTCAAGGAAATAGAGCATAGTGCCCCACCCCTTAAAGGACTTTCTTCTTAAAAGTACAATATGTAAAGGGGGAAAAGAGAGTGACTTTACAGTTGTAAACCTGACAAACACTAGCTCAGCCAGAAGATGAAGGTTAACATTAAAGTGATGTCATGCTGATAGTGTGTACCCTTGATATAATGTAAAAATGGCACTTTTCCTCTTTAGTATATCTTTCAAAAACTCATAACCAAAATGTAATCATAGGAAAAATATCAAACAAATTCCAGTTAAAGGACATTCTACAAAATACCTGATCAGTATTCATCAAAACTGTCACGGTCATTAAAAACAAGGAGCATTCAAAACTGTCACAGCCAAGAGGTGCCTACAGAGACATGATGAGTAAAAGTAATGTGGGATCCTGGGTGGGAGCCTGGAAGAGAAAAAGTTCATTAGGTCAAACCCACAATTTTATGGTCAATTAATCTTTAACAAAACCAGAAGGAATATGCAGTGGGAAAAGGTCTCTTCAACAAATGGGATTGGGAAAAACTGGACAGAAACATGCAAAAGAATAAAGTTGGATCATTTCCCTACACCACACACAAAAATAAATTCAAAATGGAAGAAAGACCTAAATGTGAAACTGAAATCATAAAAATCCTAGAAAAGAGCACAGGCAGTAACTTTTTTTACATTGCCCGTAGCAACTTTCCAGATATGTCTCCTAAGGCAAAAGAAAAAAGGCAAAAATAAACTATTGGGACTTCATCAAAATAAAAAGTTTATTCACAGTGAAGGAAATAAAATTAAAAGGCAACCTATGGAATGGGAGAAGATATTTGCAAATGACATATTTGATAAAGAGTTAATATCTAAAATATATAAAGAACGTATAAAATTCAACACTCAAAACACAAATAATCCAGCTATAAAATGGGCAGACGACATGAACTGATATTTCTCCTAAGAAGACCCACAGAGGGCCAACAGACACATGAGGGAATGCTCAACATCACTCATCGTCAAGGAAATGCAAATCAAAGCTACAATGAAATATCACCTCACACCTGTCAGAATGGCTAAAATCAACAACACAAGAAACAACAGGTGTTGGCAAGAAGTGGGCAAAATGGAACCCTCATGCACTGTTGGTGGGAATGCAAACTCAGGCAGCCACTATGGAAGACAGCATGAGGGGCCTCAAAAGGTTAGAAAGAGAATGATCCATGGAGCGCTTGGGTGGCTCAGTTGGTTGAGCGTCTGACTCTTGACTTTGGCTTGGGTCATGGTCTCACAGTTTGTGGGATTGGGCTCTGTGTAGGGCTTTGTGCTGATAGCACAGAGACTGCTTGGGATTCTCTTTCCCACTCTCTCTGCCCCTCTCCTGCTTGTGCACGCATGCTCTCTCTCTCTCTCTCTCTCAAAACAGATAAATAAACATTTAAGAAGATAGAATGATCCAGCAATTGTACAACTGAGTATTTACCCAAAGGATACAGGAACACTAATTCAAAGGGTATTTGCACCCCTATGTTTACAGCAGCTTCATTTACAATGGCCAGATTATGGAAGCGCCCCAAGTGTCCATCAACAGGTGAATGGATAAAGAAGAGGTGATATATATACAATAATGAAATATTATTTGGCCATAAAAAAGAATGAAATCTTGCCATTTGCAATGACATGGATGAAACTAGATAGTATTATGCTATATGAAATAAGTCAATCAGAGAAAGACAAGTATCATGATTTCACTCATATGTGGAATTTAAGAAACAAAACAAACAAGTAAAGTGGAAAAAAAGAAGAGACAGAGTAAGAGCAAGAAACAGACTCTTAATAGACAAGCTGATGGTTAGTAAGGGGGTGGGTAAAATAGGTGACAGGGATTAAGGAGTGAACTTGTGATGAGCACCAGGGATGTATGGAATTGTTGGATCACTGTATTGCACACCTGAAAATAATAACTTAAATTAAAATAAATAAAGTGAAATGAAAAAATAAAAAATAAAAATAAAAGAAATTAAAAAAATAAAACTTAAACACACAAAAATTATTATTGGTATAGGTGCAAAAAAACCTAAGAAATCTAAATAAAGTATGGACTTTAATTAATGATAATGTAAAAACATTGGTTTAATTGTAACAAATGTACTATTACTAATGTAATACATGCGTAGTAGGGAAATTGAATGTAGGGCTTATGGGAACTTTTTGTATTGCCTTCACAATTTTTCTGTAAATCTAAAACTGTTCTAAAACTAAAATTGTAATTAAAATGTGAAAACTAGTGGTGCCTGAGTGGCTCAGTCAGCTGAGACTCTTGATTTGGGCTCAAGTCATGATCTCAGGGATGTGGGATGGAGCCCCCATGTTAAGCTCTGCACTGGGTGTATAGCCTGCTTGAGATTTTCTCTCCATCCTTCTCTCTGCCTCTCTCTCACTTGTTCTCTCTCTGTTTCTCACAAAAACTTTTAAAAAATAAAAAGTAGCTTACATTTGACAAATTACACAATAAAGTTGAAGACAAATTGATGGAATAGATTATTGTAAATATTCTCATGAACATTCAGAAAATAGAAAGATCTTTTGTTTAATCATTTAGAAAACCAAGAAGTGTAATAGAAAAATGGGCAGAATAGAAAAAAAATACATAAGGCCAGGAACACAGAAAAATACTTCTAACTACTTCTAATTACTAAAGAAACTCAACTGGAAATAAGTTAACATTTTCACCTCTCAGTTTGGCAAAGATTAAAGATTGATAATCCAGGGCACCTGGGTGGCTCAGTCGGTTGAGTATCCGACTTCAGCTCAGGTCATCATCTCACAGTTCGTGAGTTCAAGCCCCACGTTGGGCTGTGTGCTGACAGCTCAGGGCCTGGAGCCTGCTTCTGATTCTGTGTGTCTCTCTTGCTCTGCCCCTCCCCTGGTCATGATCAATCTCTCTGTCTTTCAAAAATAAATAAAAATGTTTTTAAAAATTTAACGATGGATAATCCTGGGCTGAAAGATGTATGGAGATATGCACTTTCATACATTGTTGTTAGAGCATGAACTGGTGAAGACTTTGTAGAAGGAAATTTGACAATAGCCATCACACTTTGAAATGTCCCCTTGGCTTAAGAATTCTGCATCTTTGAAAACATTCTAAATAGAAATTCATTCTTGGGCATGAACATTTGATTCTAGGGTGTTAACTAGAAATTTTTTTGTAACATTGAAAAGTGGAAACAGCCTAAATGCCCGATTAAAGGGAAGTGGCAATCCATGGCACGTTCGAGAAAAACTGCATCTGAGAAGGAGGAGTCAGGCACTACATAGAACTTCGGCCAAGTCTTATTTTAAGAGAAAACAGCAATTCATAGAGCAGCAACTATATTGTTATCTCCTGTGTGTGCACACACAGATTGTGTGTGTTCGAGGGCTAGGAGAAAGATTGCGAGAACATACAACCATAAGCTAAATCTGTCCCACTGGGGAGGGGACAGGGCCCAAGGGACTTTCTTGCCCTTTGCTATGTATTTTAGTATGACTGGAAATTTTCCCTTCAAATGGAAATGTAGTCATGTTTCTTGTGATACTAAGAATAAAGGCAAACAAGAAGAGAGATGGAAAGCATGTAGACCAGACCATGGTGATTTCATTCTCTCTGAAGCTACCTGGGAGCCTCTTATTCCATCAGACATTCCTGCCCCAGGTTTTAGAAGCCATTGAGGTCTGAAGTGCAGCCTACCTTGGTTATCATGGCTAATTGGAACAGTTGACCATTTAGCGAGACCAAGAGTGACGACTCACATATAAAGCCAGCGTCTCTCAAGATCTGAAGATTTGTATATGGGAGATCACATACACACATTCATAGGAACCCACAAGATATGTGCATTATTAACATACCTCCTGTTGATTATCCACCTCACTGTGCTAGCAATGGTAACACAAACTACAGTGGACTGTTGGAGATTTCAGAAAACCCACAATTATCAAGAGGCTGTTTATGGGACATGTTTTATTTCCCCCCACACAGAATTTTTTGATGGCTTCCTTTTGTTACAGCTCATTGTATTAATAGAGTGGTTTTTCCAAGGTGCTATGTGGGATGTATCAGTCAGCTAATGCTGTGAAATAACCCTACCCCTCCCTACAACTCTGTGGCTTAAAACAACAGACATTGATGGTCCCCATAAGCCTGTGGCTCATCTGGGCAATTCTGCTGACCCAGCCAGGCTCGGCTTATCTTGGCCAGGCTCACTCCTGGGTGTGCCGCCCTCTGACATGTCTCCCGGAGGCTATTGATTTAGGATAGAGCAGATAGAACAGCCTGTTTTAGTGAATAAAAATACAGGTCACTCACTTACATTTGAGTTTCACATAAACAACAAATAATCTTTTGGTATAAATTCTGTTTCAAGCAATTATGTGTCTCGTGCAACCCTAATCTAGAAGGTCTGCAGATAAAATGATCCAACTTTCTTCATTTTTCTTACATCTTTCCAGAAAGCCAGATGGCAGAAAAAGGAGCCTTTGCCTGAATAAAGTTTTCCAACAACCTAAGGGCCACAGTAAGTCACGTGGGTGTTCCCTTCTTTGAGAATGGGAGGGAGCCACAAGTTACGGGGCAAAGGTCGTAGATACTAGATAGTTAGAGGGAGGTTGTCACACAGGCCTTCAATGCTATAGAAGCGTGGGGTTTCTGGGGCCTTCTCCCAAGGAATCAAGAGACAATCGTGAGGTACAAATCTATCTCTGATGACCTGCAAAGTCTAAGTGAAGCAGGCCCTACTACGCAGCATGGAGCCTGCTACAGAGTAAGGAATAGATAAACATTTGTGAACTGAAGGCTGAGTCTAAATAGGGTCTGTTTTGGAGCCAAACGATTTTTTAAATTTGAAAAGATGCATCAAGAAGCATCTAGAAGCATCCAGGAATATATGCAGACCCCCTCGGCACTGCGCATCGGTGCAGTTGAGATCAGGGTAGGGAGGGTGTAGACTGATCTGCCGGGTCTTAGTGCCCAAAGCTGATCCCCATCTTTCCAGGCACTTGCCAAACAGGTTCTGCCATGAGTGGACCACATGTTCTTTGACAAGTCCCAGGGCCTCTCAGGGACTTTGTTTCCCTCTGTAAAACGAGGTGCATGGAAAGGACCAAAGGCTTCCCAACTTTTGTTCACTGCTAAAAACTTTTTTTGACAAATGTTTGCATGAAAGGAATTAAAATATTGCGCTTAGATTGAGTGGTCCTCGAGAAGACTTGATGGATTCCAGCTGATCCTCAAAGCACGCCTGGAAGTATTTGGACCAGATGGTGTTTATTTGCTCTTGGAACATTGAGAATTACAGAAATTACATGCTAGATCGGACTCTTATCTGCCAGTTTACCTCCTACAGAAATTTCTGCTGGCCTACAGGAAAATGAGAAAATAAGGGCCAAATCAGGATAGTTCTTGCGAATGACACTCCCGAGCCTGAAGTTGTGCAGTGCACAACCGTGCAGTCATTCATAGCTGTCCTCAGTGGGTTGTGCACTTTTCTGAGGGCCTCCCCTTGCCTGTTTGGCAGGGAATGTCCTTTATCTGAAGTTGAGGTGTTTCTCCTTAGGGGGGGATTTTGAGGGAATGCTGAAATCGCCTTTCTCTGTGATAGTGTGGGGAAGAGTTTTTTAACTATTTTATTTTTAATGTTCTCAATTTACAAAACACAAACTTGGCCACCCTACATATGTCTTCAGCATATTTCCCCAGATTTTACTGGCACATTAAATCCAAATTCTGGGAGCCAACGGGCAGGATGTGGGACTCCTTCCTTCGCACAATGTCCCTAGCGGAGGGCGCTCAGGCTCCAGCGGCCTGGACTGTGAAGTGTCCAGAAGGGGAATAGGAACCAGCCTGGCTCTTATCTCACTTCCAGAAGAATCGTGGGGAGGGGGCATATTTACAGTAAAAAGATCTTTATCCTGAAGGGCGGTGCCTTGAGTAGGATTCTATCCTTGCCACTTAGTAGGTCATGTACCTGGTCCTTAGTTTACAAATCAAAACAGGAAAAATAAGACCAGCCTGTACTCCACAGGAATGGTGGGGGCAAACTAACTAATGAAGGTGAGAGCCCACTGAAACTTAAAACATCCTAGAAATGTGACTTAAGTCCCAGTTGTTAAAAATAACAGTGCTGGTAGCATCAAGATCCTTACTGTTTGGGTTCTTGCTGTGGGCTCCAGGTCACCTACTGTGGGGGGCCCCTGGGAGCTGCTCTCCACTGAGCCATGTCTGCCTCCGAGACCCAGTCTGTGCCCTTGTCTCTCCTTCTGCAAAGTCAAATGTTAATATGCCCAGCTCCGTTGTGCTCCTTGTTAATAGAAGTCCTTGTCTTTCAGCAGTGGCCTTGCTCGCTGTCATCAGAAAGGGACATGCGGGGCCGTTTTGCATTACTCCGAGTGACAGGCTGGAAGTGCGTCCCTCCCCTCCCTAGCCTTGGGTTTACTTTTGAGTGGGAAGAGCTCAAACCCGAGCTCCAGGACTTGCCCCCACACCTCCACCCTGCAGCCCATGACCCCGGCACAGGACAAGTGTGCCAAATGAATGAACGGAATGATGGTGGTGATGAGGACAAAGACCGCTTTGTTCTAGGAGCTCTCTGTTAATTCACTGAATTCTTTCCCCAGCTCTATGAGGCAGGGACTTCAGTATACCCTCGTTACAGGTGAGGAAATGAGATTGCATGAAGTCCAAAGCTAAGAAGATTTGGAGCCTGAGATTTAAACACAACATTCTCGGGGTGCCTGGGGGGCTCAGTCCATTGAGTGTCCAACTTCGCCTCAGGTCATGATCTCACCAATGGTGAGCTTGAGCCCCATGTCGGGCTCTGTGCTGGCAGCTCAGAGCCTGGTCCCTGCTTCGGATTCTGTGTCTCCCTCTCTCTGCCGCTCCCTGCTCGCACTGTGTCTCCCTCTCAAAAATAAATAAACATTAAAGGCAAAATTTAAAAAAATAAATAAACACAAACATTTGCTGGGTCCAAAATGTGAGCATTTAGAGCTGTTCAGCTATATGATGCTGCCTCATTTTAAAAAAAGGAGAGTGCAAGGATTTTGAAACGATGGATTGCATAGTCTCTCTCTCAATCCTGGTCCTGCCTCATCAAACATTTCACCAGGCACAGAACGTGTGGACTCCCTCACATACTCTAGTCCTGCACATTCCTTCTCCTTTGTCTGGAGATAAGTCCATTTCACCTGGATGAATTCCGACCCTTTTCATGACTCAGCTCAAAGGTTCTTTCCTCCAAAAACAAGAACATCCTTCCAAGGACATTTCTTCCTCTGGGTTCCCACATCCTCCTGAAACCTGGGTCTCACAGCTCAGCACAGCACCCTGGCATACCTGCTAACACAGTTGAGGGTTATCTGCCATTCCTAGACTTTGGAGCCAGACTCCCTGAAATCAAATCCTGGCTCTGCCACCTGCTAGCAGCGTGACCTTGGGGAGCTGACCTAAACTTCTTTGCCTCAGTATTTTTATCTGTGAAATGGAGCTGATGACGATCTAAGAAGTAAATGAATCCATTTCAGTAGAGGACTTAAAACAGTGTCTGGACCATAATAAGGGTTTTACATCTATTCCCCACTAAACCCCAAACTCTTTAGAGCTGAAACCACATCTTATTTTTCAGTCCCCAGGGCTGGGATAGTATCTGGCATCTAGGCACTCAATGAATATTTGTGAACTAACTGAATACATGTGTCAGCAGCTCTTGGGAGAAGGCACAGAGACTCCCAGGCACAACTAACAGACCAAGATAAAATTCTTCCCAAAGGGAGGAGAGGGTACAGAGTACAAGCGTCCCTGTGGAATCCCAGGCATGTGGGGTGGGGCGGGAAAGAGTAGTGGGTGACATTACAGAAGAGAGTAATGACAATATGCATCCTTACTAGGAAAATGATGGTGGCAGGAAGGAATAGCTGCTGAAGACCAATATAGTGTGTGGGAGGGGTCTGGGGCGGGGGTCAAGAGGTTTTATTTTAGGTGAACTGGGTGACTGTAGGCAAGCTTGTGACCCTGAGGAATTAGCAGTTCTTAGAGACCAATTATTTGTGTCTCTCCAAAATTCGTGTAGTGAAGCCCTAGCCCCCAATTCCATGGTATTTGGGGGGAGGGGTGGGGCCTTCAGGAGGTGATTAGGCCATGGGAGGGGCTCGGGTCTGATGGGATTGGAGCGCCAGGAAGGGCATGTGAGGATACAGCGAGGAGGAGGATGTCGACAAGACTCGCCAGACTCTGCCACGCTGGCCCCCATCTCAGACTTGCAGCCTCCAGAACTGGGAGGAAGGGCTGTGCTGTGTCTCCACCCAGCCTGGTATTCTGTCAGGCAGCCTGGCCTGGCTAAAGCAGCAGCCGGTCTCATTTGTCCCTCTGTACCTTGCTTTTCTTCCCTCCGTTGCAGGTACTGCAAGAACGTAAGTCATTGATACTGTCCCTTGTGGAAGAACAGTGAGGGAGTTTCCAGTGTGTTTGCTTTTACAGAGCCGGTGACAATGAGCTTCTATGTGCATGTCTTCTATGCCCACATGGAAGTATTTCTCTGAAAAGCATACCCTTAAGTGGACGGCTGGGAATGGCTCATGCATATGCTTTCTTAGCCATTGCCAACTGGCTCTGCAAAGTTGGTTGAGCCAGTTTATACTCCCAAGCGAAGAGGTTTTTAGGACGTCTTTGAACACTGATGTTCTGTGAATTTATCATCTCCTCCCTTCCCTGTAAATGTACTGTATTCTCCTAGAAGGAGGCACATCACGCTGGGACCTGGGGAGGTTGCAACTGTACATTAAGAGTGTGGCTGATTTCCACAGTCCAGAGCAGGACAGTCATGGCTGATGAAAAAGCTGTTTCTAGCTCTGCCAGTAACCCCTTTCCCATTGGGCAGTGCCTGGGCAAGTCAGGCAGTCTTGTTTAAATTAAGAACTGGGGGCTGTATGCAATGCAAGGAGTTGCTGGCCAGGGGACCACATAGTCATTGAATGTCTGTCATGTGCCAGGAGCTGCACAGAGCAATGGGGACATACTGATGATGCCATCTCCGACCCCTCTCTCTAATAGTTGAAAAGCAGTCAGACAAACCCTAGAGATAAGTGATGGCTAATGCAGGCTTCATTGTTCAGAAAGGCTACCAGAAACTCTAGGCTCCCTTCTTTTATATTCCATCATCAATCTGTTCATTTTCATGCTTGTCACCTCATGGTTGCAAAGTGGCTGGTGCAGCTCCAGGCATCACACCATGTTTAAGGCAATGAAAAGAGAGCAGAAGCAATTCCAAATGGTGATGTCCTCTTCACTAGGAAAGCAAAAGCTTTTTTAGAAGTGTCCAGCAATCTTCCCTTTGTATTCTGTTAGATAGCACCACATCCCATTGTCACCCCTAGCTACAAGAGAGGCTGGGAAAATATCCAGTTCCCCAGCCTCCGCAGTGGAGGATGGTAGGAACAAGTGGCAAGGGTGAGGAGAGCACAGATGGGAACAGCTGTGACCCTAGACAGACTACAATGTCTGTTGTATGTGCTGTACTAGCATCTGACCTTTTTCTCTGCAGCAATTACTACAGTAGAACTTAGAGATGACTTGTATTACATTTTAAGAAGGTGGCTGCTCCTCTATGTTTTAATGTTGGAAAACCCATGAGGACAAGACTGAGTCTGCATTCCCATATTTCCTAGCACAGTCCATGGCCCAAACTAGGTGGTTAATGAACATCTTCTGTGAATTATGGGGCACCTTTCACCTTCTCTCTACTCTTTTTCAGATTCCACACCCACTGAGTTCTCCTTGGCTCTCTCTTGAAGGCTCCTCCCAGGTGCATCCATCACCCTTCTCCCCCCTCCCACTGCCTCTTTGCTCCAGCCACCCTCTAAGAACAATCACCTATGACCCTTTAATGGGGAGGGAGAGGGGACTGTGGCTGGTCCACATACTAACTGAGAAGCTAGAAGTGGGTTTGGTTTCCCTGACTTTGGATTATTCAAGGGCAGGCTGTGAACTTCAAGAGTGCAGTGGAGAGGTGATGCGTGCACTTCGGGAAAGCACAGACTCACTTGTCTTTGGGGTATGGGGAGAAGAGGGTGTCAGAGTTGAGGATCGAGTTTGTGACAGCAGAGCCATGAGTTTAAGTTCAGCAAGAGACCAAGTTTAAGAGCAATCCGGTTAGAAATAGGCTAGAGGTGTGGGCAATTGCCCAGAACACTGTCTCTACTTTGCAGGCCATGATTGCTTGGAGCAAGTGGGCATCGAGGTGGGTTAGAGAGCCAAAAACAGCCCAGAGGACACTTGACATGTCTTCTGCTCTCCTGGGGCTTAAGGTAAATGAGAAAAAGACTGACCAATGATAATAGTGCAAGGAGGGTCATGAGAGGCAACCACAGTGTGCTCTGGGCACCCCTGGTAGTGAAATCCCTTAGCACTGGTATTTTCTCCTTGGACAGAGGGAGCAGGAAGGGCATGTTTTCTGGGAACTTGGGGACAAGTGACTCCAGAAAAAGTAGAATTCAAGATTAGGAGCCTCATATTATCCGAGTGGAGCCCCAGCCACTCCGGCTTCTCTGAGCAGTTTTGCCTGGGCAAGAGCTTATCTTGGAACAAGTTGAGGGTTCTGGTCAGGCTCTGTCATGCACTCCCTCAAGGTCTTGACCTGAATCATTATCTCTTTCCAGAGGCATTCATAACTAGCAAAGCCTCAGTAAAATTGATGAGCAGCAGAAATTGATGAGCTGATCCTAAAATTCCCAAGGGAAAGCAAAGTTTCCAGAACAGCCATACAATCTAAGAAAGAAAATGGACAAAGATGAAGGACTTACACTTCCTGATTTCAAAACTCACTGGGAACCTATAGTAATTAAGTGAGTGTGGCCCTACCATAAGGATAGACATATGGATCAATGAAATAGAACTGAAAGTACAAAAATAAGCCCATACATTTATGGTTAACTGATTTGTAACAGAAAGCCAAAACAACTCAATGGAAGAAAAACTAGTCTTTCAAAAAGCAAATAGCACTGAAACAACTGGATACCCTTATACAAAAGAATGAATTTGGACCCCCTACCTCACACCATATATAAAAATCAACTGAAAATTAATGGTAGATGGAAAATGAACCATAGATCAAGCAGTAAAAGCTCAAACCATAAAGCTTTTAGAGGAAAACAAAACTGTAAATCTTTGCAATCTTGGATTAGGCAAAAGCACAATGACAAAAAGAAAAAAAATAGAAATACTAGACTTAATTAAAATTAAAACTCATGCAAAGGACACTATCAAGAAAGTTAAAATTCAACCCACAGAAAGGGAAAAAATTTTCAAATTATATAACTGCTAAGGGTCTAATGTTCAGAATACCTAAACAACTCTTACAACTCTTACATCAGACAAATATCTGATGGACAGGGGCACCCAGGTGGTCCAGTTGTTTAAGCATCCTATTTTTAATTTTGGATCAGGTCATGATCTCACACTTGATGAGATCAAGCCCCCATCAGGCTCTGTGCTGACTGCATGGAGCCTGATTGGGATTCTCTCTCTTTCTCTCTCTGCCCCTCCCTGCACTTGCACTTAATTTGATGTCTCTCAAAATTAAAAATATATATATTTTTAATGGACAAAGGAATTAAATGGACAGTTCTGCAAAGAAGATATCCAAATGATCAATAAACATATGAGAGGCACCTGGGTGGCTCAGTTGGTTAAGCATCCTACTTTGGCTCAGGTCATGATCTCATGGTTCATGGGTTCAAGCCCCACATCAGGCTGTCTGTCAGGCTCTGTGCTAACAGCTCAGAACTTGGAGCCTGCTTCAGAATCTGTGTCTCCCTTCCTCTATGCCTCTCCTCTGCTTGTGCTCTGTTTCTGTCTTTCAAAGATAAGTAAATGTTTAAAAACATTTTTTTAAACATATGAAGAAATGCTTCACATCATTAGCCATTAGGGAAATGCAAATCTAATCACAATGAAATTTCACTTCACATCCTCTAGCATGGTGTTATGGGCTGAATGCTTGTGTTTCCCTAAATTGATAGGCTGAATCCCAGTTCCCAGTTTGATGGTATTATGAGGTGAGGCTTTTGGAGGTAATTAGGTTAATCACGAAGATGGAGCCCTCATGAGTGGGATTAGTGTCTGTATAAGAAGAGACCTGAAAGAGATGATCTCTCTCTTTCTCATGTGAGGGCACATCAAGAAAACAGCTAGCTACAAACCAGGAAGAGACTCTCACCAGACACTGAATCTGTTAGCATCTCGATTTTAGACTTTGCAGCAACCAGAACTAAGAAGAATCAATGTTTGTTGCTTACAACCCCAGTCTACAGTGTTTTTGATAGAGAAACCCTCCCAAACTAAGGCAGATGGCTGAAATACACAGACAACAAAAAGTGTTGAGAATGTAGAGAAGCTGCTAGTGAGAAAGTAAAATGGTGCATCCACTTTGTAAAACAATTTGGCAGTTCTCATATAGTGAAACAGAGACTGACCATATGACCCAGCAATTCTATTCTTAAGCATATACTCACAAGAATTAAAACAGTGTCCAAACAAAAATCTGCACATGAATGTTCACAGCAGCGTTGTTGATAAGTGGAAACAACCCAATCAGTGAATGGATAAACAAATGTGGTATGTCCATACACAGTAATAATATTCATTCATAGAAAGGGATGCAGTAATGCCTCAACGTAGTCGAGCCTTGAAAACATTATACTAATTGAAAGAAGCCAGACCCACAAGCCCACATGTTTAATGATCCCATTTATACAAAATGTTCAGAAGAGGCAAATTTATAGAGCCAAAAAGCAGATTAGTGATTGTCAGTGGAGGAGGGGGGAGAAATGGAGACTGACTGCTCACAGGTGTCAGAATTTTTAGAGTGGTGACAATATTCTCAAATTAGATAATGGTGATGGGTGCACTATTCCATGAACATGAGAAAATGCACCGAACTGTACAACTTAAAGGGAAATGTTTTATGGTATGTGAATTATATCTTAATAACAACAATAATAATACATAGATAGCACTGGTCAGAGGTTCCCTGATTCCTGGATTTGTTAAACATTCAATGTTTCAAAATAATTTTGGGTCTGATGAGATTTGCCATTAAAAAAATTTTTTTTTACTAAATAAGATGTTAAATGAAAAACAAACTCTACTATCTTCTACCACTCTAATTTTGTTTTAGAAAGAGTATTCTGATTTCCCACATCAGAAAGTGAGAAGGACATACTCTTAGAATAAAGCTCAGTTCCCCAAGTTGACTAAACTTAGCTTCATGAAAAACATGCTACATTCATGTATTTATTCCAAAAATGCTGGTGGAAAATTTAGCCAGCATCAGGCACCACCCTCAGCTTTGGGCAGGACTGATCTCCCTCTGGAATCCACTGGCATCATGAACTGACCATCATCCGCTCTGTTTGGCTGTGACTTTCTATGCCATAGTTTGAAAATCATCCTTCATGCTGTACCTGCAGAGGAGATCCAAAAAAACATGCTTCTTCTCTCATGGAAAATATAGGCTTGTAGAGAGCCATACACATAAATCTATAATTAAAGATTTGGACAAATGCACTGAAGGACAGGAAGTGGAATAATGGAGGATACACCTAGGGTATCACAGGTGCTTTTTCTCATTTCGCCTTGCTCTGGTGAAAACCTCACAGGTCTGCACTGATCTGGTTCTGGGGAACACGGGAGTCAGTGAAAGGCTCCCTGAGAAATGTGTGAGGTGACAAGTGTTAGATGAGAATGTAGGATTCCAGCAGAAGTTGTTTGCACCACAGTGCAGAAGTGTCTCTGTCCTGTGCCACCTGCTTGGGCAAACTTTCAAAGTGAGAAGCCAATCTGGTGGGAACAGTCGGACAAGAAGGTGTGATCTGTGAGCTTGTTACATTACTTGTCACTCTCCCAGGGAAGCCAAGAGACCTTGCATAACAGCCTTCCTTTTTATCCAACCAGAATCTTTCAGGCAGCAATGTATTCCTCTGGAGACAGTGGGAGGAGGAGGAAGAGGAGGAGAAAGGAGTCAACAGATTGCTTCCCATGTCAGGTGCCCCACCAGCTCCTCTCTTGAGCATGATTCCCTGAGCTCCTTCTGATGGCTGCAGAGATTGGGCTGAGCTGGGCTATGGAGCCATAAGGAGATTTGGCTTCTCTATGGGGGCCCAGGCCTGGGTTTGCTTCCTGAGCGAAGAGGAAAGCAAAAAGCTGAAAGAGTGAACCAAGACCAACCAGATCTGCAGGGAAAGCCAAGGTTCCAGTTTTTGGTTAAGCACAGAGGGACACTGCTTCTGTTTAGGTGGGAATGTAAGAGGAGGAATCAAAGGACATGAAGTAGATGAGCATTTTTCTCATTTTACAGAAGATTCAATACATCGATCCTCTACCCAGTCGTCATAGACCTGATATAATCCCGCAAATAAAACCTGATTGATACTGTAGAAAAAATAAAACACAAATAACTAAACTTGAATGTTTGTCCAAATTAAAAAGAGAATTCCTTCAGCCAGGAGGTGGGTGACTATGTCCCTCAGACCAAATCCAGCCCAGAGACTATTTTGTAAAGTGTGTGACTGGAGCTCAGCCACACCCATTTGTATGTGTATCATCCATGTCAAAGTTGAGTGGTTGTGCTGGAAAGCATATGGCTCACAGAGCCTAAAATGGTGACTATCTGGCCTTTCACGGTAGGAGTTTGCTGGGCTTTGCTCTAGGTCTTTGGTACACTTAATTTTCTTTTCTTTTTTTTTTTCATTTTTTAAAATTTTTTTCCATAATATTTTATTGTCAAATTGTTTTCCATACCACACCCAGTGCTCTTCCCCTTAAGTGCCCTCCACCATCACCACCACCTCTTTTCCCCCCTCCCCCTTCCCCTTCAACCCTCAGTTCATTCTCAGCATTCAATAGTCTCTCAAGTTTTGCATCCCTCCCTCTCCCCAACTCTCTCTCCCGCCTCCGCTCCCCCTGGTTCTCCATTAGGTCTCTCCTGTTTTCCTGCTAGACCTATGAGTGCAAACATATGGT
>NC_043714.1:71725100-71854942 GCF_006229205.1 Suricata suricatta | reverse complement strand
CCTGGGCCCCAGAGAAGGGCCGCAGGAGAGCCCCTCGCTGCTGAGCAGTGCCCAGGTCTGCTTGCATTCCCTTCTCTGAAGGTCAGAGTGTTTGCGGTGATGACTTGGGGATGACTGAGGGCTTCTCTTTGTCTCTTTGGGTCTTGCCTGCTGTTTGTCTTGGCGGGCAGGGTCTGAGTCTGAGCCTCACATCTTGGGGTCCCTGGCATTCTCCTCACCCCCTGCCAGGGCTGTCATGCCCCCTGGCTCTGCTCCCCCTCATCATGCTAATCAGCTTCCAGTGAGGCAGTGCCACTTCTCACCAGGCATTTTTGTCACCTTCTGGCCAGTTCAACAGGGATTCATTACTACCGCCATGTTTTCCAAACTTCCCTGAGAAGAGGCTTCACCTGGGGCTCCCATGATAATGAACCGACTAGTAAAAACCTAGCAGACTTTGGGATCCCCGCTGAGACCCCCTCCCCGCCGGTGACCTGTAGGTTTAAGGAGTGCCTCAGATGATTCTTGTGTGCAAGGAGCATGGGGAACACCGCACCCTAGTAGTTAGGAAGGTGGGTTCTTTAAAGGAACCTCTAGGGTCAGACCCAGCTTGACCACTTTCTTACTCTGCAACCCTGAATGAATTATGGAAGCAAACTAAGCATTAGTTTCCACCCTCCCCCCGCCCCGCCCTGCCTGGTAGAATGAAGAAAAGTACAGTGTCTTTCCCTTCAGCTCGTTTTGAAGATAAAATGAAGCGTGTTTATCCAACACCTAGCAGAGTATGAGGCACACAGTAGCACTTTGGTAAATGTTAGCATTTAGATACTTGCTAACGAGTTAGGGAAGAGCTGTAGACATTGAGCACCATGCGCCACTCACTGTGCTAAATGCTGGGTAGTGAGAAGTAAATAAGATGGGTTTTTTTTCCTCCACCATCCCTTTCTCACAGCCATCCTGTGATGAAGGCAGCGATCTTTCTAAAATGCGCGTCAGACTGTTCCTCCCTACTACCTTCCTGTGGCTCTGGCCTTGCTCACCTCCACAGTCTCCTCCCCTTTCGGGCCTATTAAAAGGTCTTAACATTTTCTTGCCTGCATGCTCTTTGTCTTGCTTCCAGACCTTTTCTCCAGTGGCTGCTTTTACCTGGAGCAGCCACACCTCCTTCTCTTTCCTACTCATCAGGTATCAAGCGCTAATGCTCCACCTGGCTATTCCTTCCCCAGGATGAGACCCCTATCGTGAAGCTTGGTGAGTTTCTTGAGCAGAACATGGGAGGAAGGACCCTCCTAGAGCAGAGAAGAGCAGGCTGCATGCAAAGGCAGGAGGGAGACAATGGTATCCTTTGATGGAAAGAAGATACTTTGAGGAATGAAATAGAAACATCCCAGTGTGGCCTTCCCAAAGAGTCAAGATACCTCTCCACCTGACAGTGGGGTCCCTGGTGTCAACGAGAAGCACACTGGACCCTTGTTGAAGGTGGCAGGACAGACTTTGCTCAGACCGTGGCAGGAGGGGAGCAAAACTCCAGGCTAACCTGAGCTCGACTCCAACTAAGACAATTGAGATGAGGTTTCTAAAGGGAGAGCATGGAGGAGAGAAGAGGGGGCCATGGGAAGTGCAAGAGTGGACATGGAGGATCTGGCAGGACTATGGGGAAACGGAAAACCATAGAAGGCCGCTGAGAATCACATGACAACATATATGTAGTGGTTTAGCAGCATTGATTCAGCTTGGAGACACCTTTAGGGGCACTGTTTCATCCTGGTGAGAGCTGGGCTAAGGCTTGGCCAGGCCTCTTAGCATAGTGATCAGGCAAGTTCTCTGTGCCCCGAAAGAGTTACAATCAAACAAAGTTCTTCCTACATTCTCTATGGGTCCAGAGCTAAGAAGAAAGCTGCTGGGGGGAAACATCAGCCTGGCTTCTACCTGAGACCAGAAACTAAGAGGAGATGGGGTGAGCCTGAATTAGGAAGATAAGAGGAACCTACAACATGAACGTCCTTGCAGGGACCACCTCCACGGGAGTGAAAGCTCAGAGCCAGGCATCACTGGAATGGTTGAGGCACCGGTGAGCCCTGCCTCTTACTCTAGCATGCGATATTTCCCTTCCCAAAGTTTCCCTATGAATGGGTTAGCACAGGGCTTCTGTAGAAACACACAACCCCCAGCTCTCAGTGGCTCACACAGTAAGGTTTATTTCTCTCTCCTGCTGGCCACCTCTCTCTCCTGGGGCAGCTGTGACCTTGTTCTGTCTGTGGCTCTCCTGCACTTGACTTTGCTCTGGGACCAGAATGAAGGAATGGCACTTTGGGGGTTCTGGAAGAAGCGATGCAGAGTCCCCCCTTCCCATATTCCACTTGCCACAGCCATCCCATGGCCAGCGCTGATGTGATGCAGGAGACTTTTCTTGCTCTGCTTTTGCACGACATGCAGCTGTTTCCAGCTACTACAGTTCTAGGTCAGACATCGTAGCTCCATCTTTGGAGGGATGGGAGGGGATTTGGGGATGGTGACAGTATGGTCACATGGCTCATTGGCGTGCTTGTGTGTGCAACAGATGTAGCCCTGAAGCACTGGGTCAGCCACGCTGTCAGACACAGGAACTAAACCTCACATCCGCAGAGAATCCAGACTTCTTTGTCTACGATGAGCATTGGAAACTAGTGTTCCTACTAGTTCCTACACCAGGTCTGGAGTCTTCCATCCTATTTTGTATGGTTGCAACTTGAAGAACAGTAAGCAAAATCATAAAGTAAAAACCCCTTTGCCAAAAAAAAAAAAAATCTGCCCAGCTAATACTTTTAAGTTGCATTTCAACACGTTCATTTGGTTCTGAGTGAAGCTCACTTGGACCTGGTTATATCTGATGTTCAAAGGTCTCAATCACAAGGGCAAGGCCCTCGCTGGAAATCCCTCCTGTTTGGGCTGCTATTCCATGGGCAGCCGTCTCTCCTGGTGAAGCATTAGCTGTGTTTGATGTTTGTTAAAGGCACTATGTGTCACAGCGGCAGTTACTATAAAACAATCACAATTTCTGTGGGATTCAGGGAAAAATAATTTGAGAAAGATTGCTTACGGTGAGCTCATTAATCGTGTGTATGTTTTAGGGGCCAACAGTACCAGGAACAAAATGACAACCTTTTCTTACTGCAAAATGCCCTTTCTTTCAATTAAGTCGCCCCTGTGTTCTTACCAAAAGTAAAGGGAGTTTGTTTTAGAAAAGCCCCTGAGTTGTGACAGATAAGAAATGATTGGTGCCACCATCCAGAGGCTGCATGGAGGGAGCAGAGAGTGCTCTGGGATCAGGCAGACATGGTGGCGCCATCGACTGGCTGTGTGACCTTGGGCACCTCTCTCAACCCCTGTGCCCTGACTCCTAAGGATATAAAACCTACCTCGAGAGTTCTTGTGGAAAATAAGGGGACCATTTATCTGAAGATTTAGCACACATCTGCCTCCTTCTGCATGGTCAACATGAAGAGTGAGCATCCGGGCTGCCTCATAATAGCCGCTGCCAATTAGCCCCATCATGCTTGCCTTCGGTGTGCCTGGGACTTTATATATGCATCATTTCTTATCTTTATAACAACCCTGAAAGGATGAAAGGATGGAAAGACAGTATACAGTAAGTTAATTTCCACATTAGAGCCTGTAATATCTCATTGACAGACACAAGTAACAGCCTAGGGTCATAAAGCACCAATCAATTTGTGTTGTTGAATCTTGGAGTCAGGAGGGGTCTTAAACATCCTATTGTATAACCACTGGAAGCACAAATCCCCTCCACTGCAACCAGCACAAATGACATGAATGCTCTTAGGGTTCAAGAAATTGCTCAGGCAGCCTGTTTTATTGTTGAATAATTTTGGCTAGTGGAAAATCCTCCTATATAATGAGCCAAAGTCTGATCTGCAGACTTCCATTTTTGATTGTTGGGTTTATGCAGAGAAAGTCAAAATCATATTTGGGCTGAATTTGTACAGTGAGTTGCTAGGTAATACATGTCTTTAACCAAATAGCAGGCTTGCCCTTTTTCTCTTTTTTTTTGATATTTTGAATTCATTCACAACCTGGGGTCACTTCATTTCCAATAATAGCTAAGAGTTGTATGTTGGTAAGAAGTAGTATATAGCACTTTACAAGGTAGACTCTGGCATCACACAGTCTGGGTTCAAATCCCAGCTCTGTTGCTCACTGGTTGAGTCACCATGTGGCAAGACACTTAGCCTATCTTACCCTCACCTACTTCACCTACAAAATGGAGATGATGCTAATAATTTGTAACTGGGAGAATTGTTATAAGAATTAAATGAGCTCATGGAGCGCCTGAGTGGCTCAGTTAAGTGTCTGACTTCAGCTCAGGTCCTGATCCCATGGTTCTGGGTTCAAGCCCCATGTCAGTCTCTGTACTGACAGTTCAGAGCCTGGAGCCTGCTTTGGATTTTTTGTCCCCCTGTCTCTATGCTCTTCGCCTACTTGTGTGCAGGTGTGCACTCTCTCTCTCTCAGAAATAATAAATGAATAAACTTAATTTAAAAAAGAATTACATGAGCTCATATATGTACAATGCTTAGAATGTGTATGTATAGCAAGTGTTCAATAAATGGACATTACTCTTCTTCAACACCTATCATGTGGTGGAAGAATGTTAGGGGCTTTACAGATACCCATTTCAGATTACAATAACCTGTATATCCACACACAACCAATTATAATCTGTCCCATATGAAGGTCTTAATTTGGGTTCCTCCAGAGAAGGAAGCCACTAAAGGGTATATTTTTAAGCCAACTGTCATAGAAGGACTTGGGGCTCAATTCCATGGCTAAACTCTGGGAAATGATGAGGAACATATGTCTCACCATTATCCCGCCCAAAGGTCAAGTGAACTGGGACATTTATACACCACATCCCAGCAGGCACTGGTCAGATCAGCCTTCCAAAGTCCTAGGAAAAGCCATCAGCCCAAATACTGGTAGTTGTATATTGTCTTAGATGTCCTGTGGCATTGTCCTCTTGGGTTCTCCAACTGGCGCCTGGCATATTAGAGTGTCCATAGACAGATTAGCATGTGACAAAGAACGGGACAAACACTACTGGTTTTGATGATCTGTTTCCATGTGATAAACCAGCCCAAAGCAAAGAGGCTTAAAACAACAACCCTTTCATGATTTCTCACTATTTTGTGGATTGACCGAGCTCAGCGGGTCAGTTCCTCTCCATGTGATGCCAGCTGGGACTATATGCAGAAGGAGTTCAATGGGGATAGCACATTCAAGAAGGCTCACTCTCATGCTTAGCAGTTGGTGTGGGCTGTCACTGGGGGCTCAGCTGGGGCTGATGCCTAAGAACTTTTGTTCTCTTCCATGTGGCCTTGCATGTGGCTTGGGCCTCTCAAAGCATGGTGAGTGGTCCTGAGAGGGCAGTATTCCAGGAAGTGAAAGGGAGAACCAAAGGTATCCTAAGACCCAGCCTTGGAAGTTGTATGGTGCTCCTTCTACCACATTCTGTTGGTCAAAGTGAGTCATAATGCCAGTCCTAATTCAATTCTGGAGGAGATTTACATAAGGTGAAGATATTGGGAGGCAGTGATCATTGGGGGACCTCTCTGAAGACTTGCTGTTACACTGGGCAACATCTGTGGTGTGTTGTCATAGAAAGGGGAGTCCCCAAGGTAGAAACTTGGGGTTACATGGGATCTGACAGACTGGTTTCAGGGAAATTGTGAGGGTCCTTTACACTGGAACAACTTTCACCTGGAGTTAGGAAGGAGCTTCTGCTATCCTGTGACCATGAAGGTGGGTGCCAGTGAGCCAGTAGTCATAGACTTGTCTCCAGTAGACAGAGTGGTGTCCTTCTTCCCCTTGTTCCCATTACCCTGCTTGGTATTCACTGAAAAATAATTGTTTAATGAAAAGCTGAATTGATCACAACATTTCTTCAAGATAATGTCTGGTCCAAGGAGAAATTGACATTTATGTATAATATTTCATTTAATTCCCATTCTATGAGGCAGGTACTTGTTTAATCCCCATTTGGCAGGTGAGATGTTGAAGCTCAGAGAAGCTGACTGGCTTGTTTCAGGTAACACAGCTAACAACATCTAAGCTAAGACACAGTGATTCTCTGCTTTTAGGTTCTAGCACTTTTTCCAATTGGACACGTTTCCTTTATGTTACTTGTGGCAATCAAAATAGAAGAGATAAAAGATTATTTTTAATGTATAATTAAACATAAATAATTTGACATAAATAACCCTTAGAATGAAAATATAGGTCTACCAAATTCTCTCTTTGTGACTGAAAAGCAGGTATAGCAGGGATAATAGAAAGAAAGCTAGAAAGGCATGAAGTTGAACATATGCCAGTTGATAATTAGATTCAGGGAGATGTGACTCTAAAAGTCCCTGGTCTGAATGAATGAATGAAATCCAAAGAGGCCAAAAGAATATCAGTTTCTACCTCTTGGGGACCTCCCTTACTGTGACTCCATCCATTGGAGTGTGACCCAATTTTATACACCCGCAGATGCATCTATGACCAGCGCTCATCCTTGACAAGTTATTGGCCTTTTGCTTGTCTGTCTCCCCTAACTTCATGTGGGCAGCAACCCTGAACTATCAGTGCCTCTGTCCTCAGCACCTAGCATGGCACTTGGCAGTAATTGATTTGAATTGACTTGGTTGTCAATTCATTGTTGAATGAACAAACGAATGCATCATCTGGCTTTGAAACTGGCTTTGAGGATTTTTTCCATGGAATTTCCTAGATCAAATGAAAATTAAAGCATTAAAAAATTTCTTGAGAAAGAATGTCGGTGGCTTTTCCCCCAGCCGTGGGGACAGAGCTCTACTCACATGAAGTTTCCATCTAGCTGTTCCTACCACATGGAAATGGGTCCAAATGCTAATTGGGGGCTTGCTTATGTGCCTCTACCTGTAGAAAAAATCGGTTCATCTTGCTAAGAAACAAGTCTGTGGCTCAACTGGAATAATCACACACAGCTTCACAGCATGCTTTTCTGCTTGATGACTTTTCTAAATTCTGTTTTCATCTTATTATTTCAGCTTATTTTCTCTTTGCCCCAGTTTTCTAATTTATTTTTATTTTTTATCTTGCTGTGCTATATGTAAGGACATCCTTGGATTCTTTTCAGAATGAGGTTAGGTTTAAACAAACACACAACAAACAAGTATGTGTCCTTGTGAATTCACAATGACAAGCATTGATGTGTTGTCAGCTTTCTTATCATTGTGTCCCTTCCACCCCCCTTGGAGACATTAGTTAACCTACTCTTGTCATTCCAGATCAATCTTTACACCAGTGATTGCCATGGTAGGTTTTTAAACCTCCTGACTTGACACCAGTCAGGAGTTGGCTTATGAAAACACTAGAATATGTCACCAGGAGGTCTGTGTCCCAGAAAGCTTCTAGTCCCAGAACTGTTTAGCTATGAATGTCAGGGACCAAGACTCTTCTCTCACCAAGAACTTCAAAATTATTTGGAATTTTAAGACCATCGTTTTTCTTTTTAGAATTTAATTAGAACCAACTAATAAACATTATTTTAAAATGTCAAGCATTTAAGAATTTTTCTCTTTCCTGGGGCCACACTTTTCTACCCCCTTTATGGAAGAAAGGGGTTTTACATTCCATGACCAAGGAGTATCAGCTTGGGGCACCTGGGTGGCTCAGTTGGTTAAGCCTCTGCCTTTGGCCCAGGTCATGATCTCACATTTGTGGGTTCAAGACCCGCATCGGGCTCTGTGCTGATGGAGCCTGTTTCTGATTCTGTGTCTCCCTTTCTCTCTGCCCCTACACGCTTATGCTCTGTCTCTCTCTGTCTCAAAAATAAATAAAAACATTAAAGAAAAATTAAAAAAAAAAAAAAGAGTGTCAGCTTGTCAGACACAAAAAGAATTGAGAAGAGAGTCCTTACATCTCAGGACATGTTCTCTCCCCAGAACCTCTCTTTTCCCCTCATCCAGGCCCTTAGTTCATTTAAGCCCTTGCTACAGCACTGCCCTCCCCACCCTTCAGGGTGCTCAGTTGTGGTTCTGGACTGTCATTTACTTAGCTAGCTTAGAGAAGGGTAGTGATCTCCACATCCCCACATGTAGAAGGTCCAGACCAATAAGTTAAAAGGCCATCAGACTTTCATACCTCCAATATTAACCCTCTCCAGCAATGCCCTTTCTGACGATAAAAGTTCTTCTGCCTCCTATTGTTCTAATAAACTTTGTACATGCCAAGAAACAGGAAATGTGGAGAGGAAAAGAGGAGGGAAAAAAATCCATATTGAATATTTAATTTCCTTATCTCCTGGATTTTGTATATTATTAGGAGATTTTTAATTAAAAGCTCATCTCAGATTCAATTTCTCTATTAAAAGGGGTAAAGGCAGATGTGAAGGGCAGAAAATATGAGTTAAGTTTATGAAAATCTAGGTTTCATTAACTATTCCCTTTTCAAGTAAAAGATGCTAACACCACACATCAGATAGCAGTGGCTTTTTGCATTCCAGGCAAATTCCTAAGGAGAGATTCATCTGGCAAGGAACTGAATTGGACAATCAAATATTGTGGAAGAAAGGAGGAAACCCCACCCCCTGGTGCTCCTGTGCCCCCTGCTGGGGTGGTGGCAGGAATTTGGCCCTGCCCTGGGTATGTTGGAGGGTGCCCAGCAAGTCTTCCCACCGGGCTCTTCCCCATTCCCACTGGGGTGGAACCTCTTGCTCACTGCAGTTTTCACTTAGGGGTCTTTACCTGACACTGCAGCTCTGGAAGCAACAGCCTTTCTTGGGTCAAACGCCTTTTGGGGAAAAGGAGGGAGTCTCTTTTTTTTTTACCCCCACAACCTCAAGATAGATGGTTCTGTGATGTATAATGGAAACTGCCCGCAGTCGTGAGTAATAAGGGAATTGCATTCAAAGTGCTCATCCTGGGTAAATCCGCTCTCATATTGTGCAGGAAGAGCCTCTCCCCAGGCTGGTCTTGGAAGTATCTTGTAACCAGTCCTGGCTCCTTCTCTAGGCATCTGCCTTCCCTTCCACACACACTGGTGAGACGCTGAATGCATCTCTGTCTCCCATAGGACAAGGCCCCACTTTTCCCTGGTCTAAGATCTGCTTTCAGATACCTCTCTCTGTTTCCAGATTCGCTCTTTCCAGAGAAGCCCACTCCCTCCAGGAAGCCCCCTCCCATCCTACAAGAATTGGTCTCATGCTGTTTTCTCCAGCAGAACAGTCCCACCAGAAGATAGTCGCCCAAGTGCAGGGCAACACGTCTGGCTGGTGACCTTCATTCTGGAATTGCCAACTCTATTTTACCATGTATGGTGGAAAGGCCCACGTATCATTTTTGCATCTTTCAGGTCTCGATTCCTCGTGTCCTGTTGGAAGACATCCCTATACACACATCTAAGAACAAATGAAACATTTCCATTCTAAGGCCCCTAGAGAAGAAAACGTTTGCGAGGAAGCATGAGTTGCAGGCATTTAACTCTGCCCTTGATATGAGCACCTTTTCATAAGTAATCAGCTGCTTAAAACTCACCATCTTAAAACTCCCCATCTCAGAAGAGGGTCTTTGCTCTACGTATACACACTGTGGGCAAGAAAGGAGGGGGTGAGTTTGAAGGACAGCAACTCCTCTCTTCCCACCCGAAAGGTGGTATTCCTACAACGAAAGAATGGTCTGCTCCAAAGATGAAATCAACTATCTACCTATTATAACAGAGAGAATTCCTTAAAGCTTTGCAATGAGAGATTTCAAAGATCTTAGGGTAACGATTTAGGGAAGCTCAACGTAATAGATGTCTCTTACACTTATACCATAATCTCTGCAAGGGGAGACTTCCACCCAAGCTCTAGCCTCACAGTGGAGCTCAGCTCTGAGAAGTTGGGTGGGGCCATGCAGACTGGGCTTCCCCCGCCCCCCCGTGTCAGTCAGTGCAGGCTGCTATAACAGAACACCATAGACAGGGTGGTTGAAGTAACAAACATTTATTTCTGGAGCCTGGAAGTCTGAGAGCAGGGTGCCAGGGTGGTAAGTTTTTTGGTGAATGCCCTCTTCCCGGTTTAGAGATGACAACCTGCTTGATGTGTCCTCACATGGTGGGGAGAGAGAGAGCTTCTGGGTGGTCTTTCCATCTCCTTATAGGACCACCAATTCCATTGTGGAGGCTACTCCCCATGACTTCATCTAAACCCAATCATCTCCTGAAGACCCCACTCCAAATACCTTCCCCCTGGGAATTAAGGCTTCAATATATGGATTTGAGGGGGACACAAACATTTAGTCCATAGCACCTGCTCCTTGATATTACTCACAGGTTACTACTGCTTCCTCTCTCTATATCTCCCACCCCTCCCTCCCCTGTGTGTGTGTGTGTGTGTGTGTGTGTGTGTGTGTGTGACTGTGTGTGTGAATGAGAGAGCAAACTGAACATAAATTTTATCAAGCATCCAGATGTTTTTGGAAATCTGTCATCACATACTTCATTGAAAGACATTTTCAGCCAACACCTGGTTTTTGTTGCCGTAGTGACTCAGGGTAAGGTGAACCAAATATTTAGAACTGAAGGGAACATTTTGGTCCTAACCCTCTGAGTCAGTTCAAGACTATTTGCTACATATAATGCTTCCATCCTCTTTGTTCCCTGGCTTCCATCCTCTTAAAGTCACCTTGGCCTGGGCCCTGGCAGCTTGCATGGTGGCATGCAGGATCAAGTGCCCTGCACGCTGGTGTCTCCCCACCTTAGGCTCAGGTCATGCATCTTTCTCATCCACTCTGATTCCCCAATGCTTGTATGTTCTACTGAGCGAGCCCCCAGGTACAACCTGGAAATGCAGTGGTGTTACCATTCGGGGGCAACTCCTAAAGTGAGATGTCTTACTTGTTCTGGTTTGTCTTTGGGCGTAAAGCCTTGAGAGGCATTCTGGATGCTCTTCAGAAGGACTCGGGAGGGATGGGGCCACAGGTGCCCAGAGCCACGAGCTCAGTAACACTTATGTTGGTTTTCCTCACATGAGGAAATCAGGCCTCCGAAAGATTAAATATCTATCCCCTACTAGTAAAAGTACCAGGATTCAAACTCAAGATTCTTCCTCTAGGGCGGTACTCTTCCATCCATACCTTTAGCAGAATCAAAAGAGGATTGATGCTAATCATCCCCCAGCCCTGTCTGTACTAACACGTGCCAGGTTCTACATCTAGCACGTGGACATCATTGCTCTTTTTCTCACATGAATCCATGAAGAAGGTTGATTAAATCCATTTAAAATTTTTTTTAAATGTTTACTCCTTTTTGAGAGACAGAGAGAGAGACAGAACGCGAGTGGGGGAGGGGCAGAGAGAGAGAGGGAAACACAGAATCTGAAGCAGGCTCCAGGCTCTGAGCTGTTAGCACAGAGCCCGATTCAGGGCTGGAACTCACTGACCAAAAGATCATGACCTGAGCCGAAGTCAGATACCCAACCGACTAAGCTACCCAGCACCCCGATTAAATCCATTTTAAAGATTAAGTATAAAGATGGGAAGGTGTTTGCCAAACTAAAATGTAGAAAGTCTGACACTCAAACTCAGGTTTCTTTGTCTACAGAATCCTGCATTTTCTACTTTTTCCCAGAAACTCATTTTTTTTAAATTTACTAATTATAGTTTGATTGTGATCAAGAACCATAATGTAACACTGTTGATGTTTCTCTTACTATAAACAATTGTTTTCTTGTGTATCCCAATTTCATTCTTGTGTATTACAATGATGTGCTTATTACATGCCAAATATTTTGGTCAATATTTACCCTGAACTTTTCCTCTTGATTCCCATGGCAATTCTAGAAGATAAATGTCATTATTGGCCAAACGTAACAGATCAGAAGATTTAAGTTCAGAGTATTTAAGCCACTTGCCCAAGGTTATCTCTGATTATAAACCATATCTTTGTATCCACTTTGCTACAATTCACATTGAAAGGAACCCCAAAAGTGGAGTCCCTGGGACAGGAGCTGAAAACCAGACCCAGGACCATGAATGCCTGTAGTGAGTGCCTGCAGTGTCTGGCTATGATTGATCTTGTTTCCTTTTGATAAATTGTGCTTTCTGTGTCACTATTTTGTCATTCTCAGTTCCACTGGGGGCCCTGCTTTCATCTCCCTCTTTCCATTTTCTTGAGTCCCATTGTTTGGGTCCGAATCAGATCTGAGCCAGGAGAGTTATGGAGGGCACCTAGTGCATTTTGTTACATAGACAGTTGTAGTTGGAAGTGACACCTATTAGAAGAGAAACATATTGTCTGGATGGAACTTTTTTTTTTGGTTGTTCAAAGAGAATTACAAAATTGTGAAAATAAGACATCTGGCCATTTCACCTTGGTGACAAGTTTGTGGGCATGATGGATGACTCCAGCTCTGGCCCCAACATACACATGTGCCAATACTGTAAATCCTTTTATAGTCCATACATCTCGATTAAACTCCTGACACTGTTGATATACTTGGTGAACAAATATCAGGCACAAAGGCTTGGCGAGGGGAGCAAACAGAGGGATGTAATTTGAGTTGACTTAAGTGAATTAGGCATATGTCTCAAGAAGGGGACTCTCTCTGACAGGCCCAAAGGAATTGGAAGATGAAATGTGGGGCATGGACTCCTTGAGGCCTCAGAAGACTTACAAGGCAAAGGGGACTCTGTGGTTGAAGGAATGTGAGGTAGATGTGAGGTATGTGTCTCAGACTTACTCTGGTCCTTGTTTCTTCATACACCAAACATCCATTGAGCAGCTACCCTGTGCTTGATTCTGTGCTAGGACTGGAGGGTACATATTTGGAGAGGCCATAATCCCTGCCACTAAAACAAAAATTAAGGCCAATCCAAATACTATCACAGGGACATGATCAAGATGATGGAAGGGAAATTAGGGAAGCTTCTTGTAGCTGAAAAGATTTGTGCCTTGAAGAATAACCAGGATTGGCCAATGAGAGAGAAGAGGAAGGGCATTCTGGGTAGAGAAAAGAGTACACAATGGCCTAGAAGTCATGGGTACCTTGGAGGGTCTCAGACTTTAAGGCTTGTGGAGGAAACAGGACTGATGAGGCAGAGGGAGAGGAAAGCAGGAACCAGATGGTGAGGCCCCCAGATATTCTAAGGAACGTGGACTCTATCAGACAGGATTTTTCCCCCCACCTTGTTCATACCCAGAGACATAAAAATGACATGTTCTCCTTTAACATTGCTGAAAATTGCAAGATGAATTATGCATTGTTACTCAAGTAAAATGGAAGCAATAGTGCCAAGCATGGTTTTGTTTTCCCAGATGTTGTTTGGAAAACCACTGTGAAAGGCCACAGAGAGGCACTGAGGGTTTTGAGCAGAGACGAATATGTGTGCTGAGGCTCTCTCAGCTGCGTTGGAGGAGGTGACTGCCTGCAGCTTCCCAGCCCAAGAAGACTACAGTGCTTATGCACCATGGACATGTCCCTGAAAAATTCATATGTTGAGACCTAATGCCCAATGTGATGATATTTGGAGATGGGCTCCTTCGAAGATGATTAGATTAGGAGGATAAACCTCTCCTGGATAGGAGGCGTGCCCTTATGAAAGAGACCCATCACCCCTTCCAGCATGTGAGGGCACGGTGAGAAGACAGCTGGCCACGAATCAGGAAGTTGGCTGTTACCAAACAGCGAATCTGCTGCCACCATGATCTTGGACTTGTCAGCCTTCAGAACTATGAGAAACACATGTTTCCTGTTTATAAGCCACCCACTGGTTTATAGCATTTTTATTATAGCAGTCTGAAGGAACTGAGGCGCTATGACAACAAAGATAGAAAAGGGAGAGGCTGGCATGGTGAGGAATGATGGGGAGAGAAGAGGCCACCACATACAAAGGTCTGAACTCAGGTTAACTCCTTTCTTAAACCCATTTGAAATGGTCTCATAAAATGGATTTTACACAGAACACACCCATTCTCAGGAAGACTAATGGGCACTAAACAAATCATAGCAATAGATGAGTAGATATTAATAGACTAAGTTATAAGGAGAAAACTTGCTTCCTATTCAGGCACCCAGATTACAAGTGGATTTGTGGGTCCTGGCCTTTGATTTTTCTCTCTCCAGGAGAAAGATGACCATTAGAAAATGAACTATTCTCGGGAATTTGTTCTGTGGACATTCATCCACTTAATTTGGATCAGAGATGAGCTTGGGCAAGTGATTTAAATACTCTGAACTTGAATTTTAAGATCTTCTAAGTTTGGCCAGTAGTGTGTGTGTGTGTGTGTGTGTGTGTGTGTGTGTGTGTGTGAGTGTGTGTGTGGCATGCACCAGAATGGCGAAAGCAGAGAACTTGCACTAAAGTTGTCCGCGGGTCTAGTTGGAAAGATGAACACATCAGTAGGAACTGGATACAAGAAAGAAGTGTTGTAATACAAGTAGGACCTGGACAGGCCAGAGAAGGACACAAGCCCTCCTTCCATTTTCTAGAAACTGTACTTTTGTTGGGAAATGGTCATATCTGATTCCTGGCACAGCCCTTGGCAGGAAGTAGTGGTGTTTTCAAGTGAAGTCATTAACAGAAATCCAATAGCAAGGGATTTCCAGTGAAGTAGACAATACAGGAACTACTTATGCGTGATGATTAAGCATGCTCCATAATGTTGGAGCATCTCTCTAGCTTTCCACAAAAAAAAAAAAAAATCACAAACTGGATGGTTTAAACTCAAAATGCATCTTCTCACCATTGTGAAGGCTAGAAGTCTAAGACCCAGATGTTGGCAAGTTTGGCTTCTTCTACAAGTCTCTCTCCAAGACTGGCAGATGGCTGTCTTCCTCCTGTGTCCTCACATGGTCTTTCCTCTGTGTGTGCCTGTGCCCTGGTCTCTTCTCTTCATAATAACACAGGCCATTTTGAATCCATGACCTAATTTAATTTTCATGACCTCTTTGAAGATTCTATCTCCAAATACAGTCATATTCTGAGGCACTGAGGTTAGAAAGTCAACATGTGAATTTTGAAGGGACACAACGCAGCCCACAGAAGAGCCGTGCTGAACCCGAGATGGTATAATGTGGAAGCAGGATCACTGCTCTGACTGGCCCAGAATCCGGACATTTGTGAAAAGCTGGCCAGAGTTGTGGTATAAATGTAACTGGGAAGAGGCACCACTCGGGGTGTCTCGACAGTCGCTAGGCTATGGGCTTGGTTAATGCTATGGTGTCCTCCATCCGGGCTCCCATGGAGGCGATTTTTACGCTTAGTCAATTGTTGTCATTGTGAGTAGACTTTTATTTCAGTGTGGTCAGTCACATCAACCACCTTGACAGTGGAAAGGAGCTCCATCGAGGCCGCCTGAGCTCACATGAATGCCTTTGCCACCTGAGTTGTCTTCCTTATCGAGTGAACGGCTAGGCTAGTTCAACCTAAAATCTAAAGTTGTTCTTCTCACTTGCCTCTAAATTGTATCTCCCCTAGGCTTTACGATAATATTTTGAGACTCTTTTTCTTCCTCCATCTTTTCCTTTCTTCCAGAACCTACTATGTGCAGGCATTGGGCTAAGCAAACTTCTACCATTTACAGCATCTCCAATAAGATTCTATTCAGCCTCTTCTCTCTTTATCCGTTGATACAGAATGGTGAAGATATTTGCTTTCCTCTAACTCCCAGACACTGGCTCTTGTTCTGCAACTTGAGAAATCAGAATCTCAACTACCTCCTCCCATGATCATTTAAGGAGATGAAGTAAAATTTCATATTCTATTGACATTACTGTGCAGATTTTTCTAAGGCCTCCTGTCCCTTCATCTCGTGTCTTTGCTGTCCTTTCTTCCATCTTACTATCAGTCCTTCACACATTCATTAAGCAGTTTTGGTGCCAGAAACTCAGACTACAGTGTGAACTAACATTTCCTGAAACCAGAAGCTCCATAAAGGCAGGAGCCATATCTAGCTTGGTGGCCACTGTATCCCTCAGACCTTGCACAGTGCCCCTCATACAGAGGCTTAGTTAATAAGGATCATCAAAAGCGGAAAAAAAAAAAAGGTGGGCAGGAAATTTCTGCCCTCCAGAAGATTACTGTACAGTAAGGGAACAGTAGGGGAGCAGACAATTCTATGAAGTGTGGTAAGTCTGCAATGGAGGTGTGGACAGAGGACAGCAGAATACCAGGAGAAACACATCTGGCTCCTTCTGGGGAAGCCAGAAAGGCCTTTGTAAGGGAGGTGATCCTTGAACCATTTCATGGACAACTAACAGTTGGCCAGAGGAAAAAGTGGCATTTCAGTAAAAGAAGTAGCTTGTGGAAAGCCACAGAGACTTGCAATAACATCAGGTAATGAGGAAGCCATGAGCATGTCAGCATTGATTGAGCCCTGTTCCATGCTGGGCATGCTCCCTGTGCTCAGGTCTCAGCCATTACAGAGTGCCGGTCGCCACCTGAATGTTTTGATTCTGAAAGCAGGAGAAGATCAAGGAAATGCAAGTTGTGTTCCCACCTAGACTTTGATCTGTTAATGACTTGTTATCTGTTATTCTTCCATTCAAAAGGCACAGTCAACCACACAGCTACTGAGTAATGCATCATAAAATAGCGAGTGAAAAAATAATTACATGTTCCTGAAATTCCTCGGTGGTTATCCTTGAAATATCAAATCAGTCTGATGAATTACTTGGTAATATAACTTTTCTTTTTTAATTTCATGATAATGTTCCAATTTACTAGTCACAAAACTCCTGACACCACTGCAGCCTCAGCAGGGTAGATATTTTAAGCAGTTTTGACAACATAATTATGGTTATTACGTGGATATTTGTTTCCCATCAACTAAATAATAACACCTTGTCCTGAGAATCTACAATTCTTGAAAGAATCTCAAAGCACTTTACCAACAAGCATTTTTTTCCACAAAAGCTTTGCTCAAAGGCCCCCAGGTGGATGGGCCCACATTTCTGGTTAAGCACGAAGCCCCGTGGTGGGTAAAGAGGATGTTGGTCCAGGTGTGGCCCTCAGGAGGCATGGGTAGTAAGATTACATCAGCTTTGCCTCATCAAAGGGCCTGGTGTCTGGGGTCTGAGGGCATGAGATTCTGCCTCCACAGGGGGCCAGGAATTCGGGCCTCTACTATTTCTGGAAAGCCAGTTCTTAGAACCTGATGGTAGTGTAAGAGCTAGTTAAGTCCCTGTAAGTCGCTGTGTCCCAGCACCTCAGGACGGGACAGAAGCTTATGCCAAATACATTACTTTGGCAGTAGAACCAACAAACAAAATAAGTCTTATTTAAAATGCATGGCCTCATCAGCAACTAAGGGAACACTAAGTGAAAGCAACCTCTAGTTTACCACCGAACACCAAAAGAGTAAACAGGATCTAATGCCATCAGGGATGGAAGGAAGCATGCGTTTCACATTGCTTCATCTTCCTGGAGGAAGCCAGTATGCAAGCGGATTTATAAAGCTATTCTCTTTGACTTATAAATGAATTCAAATGAAAATTAAAAAATGAAGTTCTGATGATATGGTCTGGCACTTCGTAGGCCAATGAGGAAACTGTGTCTTCTTTCCTCTGGGTAATGCCTGAGCTCCATCTTTCTAGAAAGACAGCTTGAGGCACAACTGGGTGCTCATGTTTGGTCAGGGATAAAATACCCGGATAGCAAGACACAGATCTTTTAACATGTAAGTTTTATTGTGATTCAAGCGCAGTGAGGCAAACAGAACAGGGGAGGACTGCCGTAGTCTGTTACTCATGGTCCCCAAGGAGAGAGATGCCATGCAATGTAGGATCACACAGGGATGATCAGGAAGCAGAGGGAGATGGGAAAATGGAGCAAGAACCCTCATATTGGTTTCTGTGGGAAGGAACGGGCCAAGTGGAGGGTGAGCAGGCTGAAGATTGACTAGTTGGCTGATGTCAGAGGGCTGGGGGGTCCAAGCAAGTAGACTGGCACCTGAGCCTGGGGTGATCGGGGCAGATAAACAGCAGCCAGAGCGTGAGAGCCTGAAAGAGACAGAGGGGAGGCAGGGCAGGCCCTGGATTGGTCAGTGTGCACATAAAAGACACACTCACCCAGGGGTCATTTACTGTCTCTAAGGACAGGCATGCCCTGGGAGGCTCAGTCCCTCCAGGGTAAGCAAGACTCCAGATGTCAAAGAATTAGAAGCACATGGTTAATTCAGCAAGAAGTCGGCTAATGAACTAAGGGCAGGTACAGTGTGGCCCTTTACTGAGATGGCTGTTATATTTTCACAGGAAAAAGCGGCTGCATTCTTGCTTGTGAGGGTCACCCTGGGCACTGTGGACGGGATGGTTTATTGGGGGTGGGAAAGGAGAAGGATCTTTGCCAGGACCTTCCCACATCACAAGGATATGAACTCCAGGTCACATCACAAGGTGACAATAGGCAGAGGACAAGAGGCTGACAGGAGACAGTAACATCTGTTCCAGGTTTGAAAACTCCCCCAAATAGGAGCCCAAATGAACAAGAATCTTCTGTGGGCTAAGTTATGATTCTCTCCAAATTCCTATGTTAAAATCCTAACGTCCAGTATCTCAGAATGTGACTGCATTGGGAGACAGAGTCTTTAAAGGAGTAATTATATTCAAGTGAGGTCATCAGAGTGGGTCCTAACCCAATATGACTGAGGGCCTTATAAGAGGAGGTTAGGATACAGATGGATGCAGCAAGAAGACCACATGAGGAAACAGGGAGAACTCAGAAGAAACCAGCCCATGGGCCCCCCGGGGGGTTCAGTCAGTTGAACGTCTGACTCGTTATCTCAGCTCAGGTCATAATCTCACAGTTCAAGAGCTGGAGGCCGGCATTGAACTCTGTGCTGGCAGTGCAGAGCCTGCTTGGGATTCTCTCTCTCCTGGTCTCTCCACCCGTCCCTTGCTCTCTTTCTCAAAATAAATAAATAAACTTAAAAAGAAGAAGAAACCAACTCTGCCAGCACCTTGGTCTTAGACTTCTAGCATCCAAAACTGCAAGAAAAGAAACTCTATTGTTTAAGCTGCCCCACATGGGCTACCCTGTAACGGCAGCACTAGCAAACACATGCAGAAGCTATTGTACAAAGCTGTTCACAAGGTAAGCAACTGAGAAAATTTGGTACAGCAAAATAGTGAGCTAATATGCAGCCACTAAAATAAAAATTCTCTAGAGTCAGCACACAATGGGACACACTGATTGATGGTGAGTAAAGGAGGCAGAAGGGAAAAGAGAATGCAAGTGCAGATTACAACTAGATAAAACCAATGTAAATTTGTATGTTTATAAAGATCAGGGAAGATTTTGGAGTGGTGGGAAGTTAATTCTCTTCTCCCACGAAATTGTTTTAATTAGACGAACTGTATGCTACAATTAAATACGTATTACGCTCATTTAAAGCTTCTTTTTTTTCTTTGATCCTTTATTTCACATAGCTTATATAGGAGAAAAATATGTTTCATTAAGTCAGACAACCTAGCTGTTTGTTTGCTCACATGGAAAATGAATACTTCGGTGAGCTGAGAAGAATTCTAAGGCTCCATCTAGATTTCATAGGCTGGCAATTTTCTGAGGGACATAGGAGGGGAGAGGACAGCTGGAGGACCTCCACAGGCCTGTTCAGATTTTTTATGTTTACTTATTTATTTTGAGAGAGAGAGACAGACCGAGAGAGCATGAGTGGGGAGAAGGGCAGAGAGAGGGCAAGAGAAAGAATCCCAAGCAGGCTCCACATTGTCCGCATAGAGCCTGACTCAGGGCTTGAATCCAGGAACTGCCAGATCATGACCTGAGCCCAAATCTGGAGCCAGATGTTGAATGGACTGAGCCACCTGAGTGCCTCAAGGCCTATTCAGATTTAACTCCCTGATTCTAAGATTGAGTCTTATGAGTCTTTGAATGTTGGAGTAGATTTGAGTTCTGTGCTGCTGATTGGCTACATAAACAGAGAGCTTCCTTCTGTGTCACAGAAATGCAGGCATCCTTGTTCCAGGGTGTGACTGTCCCCAGGTCTTAGAGAAACCACACTGATGGCCCGAACAAATAACCCGCAGCCTTGTCATTAACTGGACTTTGTCTCTCATTTAGGTTTAGAGCAGTCCTGTCTCAGGGATTGGGTTCTCACACCAGGATTCCAATGCCTCCTGGTTGACCTCATGCAGCTTAGCCCATGTTTTCCAAAGAAAAGTCCGTTCCGTAAAAACAAGCAAAGAGCAAATCTGGGCCCTCACACACAGCCCTCACCTAAATGTGTTTCTTGAGTTGTCTTTTTAAAAACATAAGTCAATTATTTCTGTAGCCATTTGTTATTTGCAGAACATTTCCCCATGCATTTGGTCTTCATGGATCAGCCTCTAGGAAAGGCAGGCAGGGTCAAGTCACCCTTCCCAACCTACACAGGGGTTTGGGAACTCCAGGGCTCACACAACGATGTGCCCACCTGGGCTGGAGTCTGGATGACTACAACTTCGGGCTCTTTTCAGTGCACAGGGAACATATCAGAAAGTCCCTTCTAGGTGGCATGACCTTGGCAGACCCCATTCCAAGGTTGGTCCCAGTGAGCTCCTTACAGTAGTCTGGGTTTCACCCACCACTTTTGGAACCCTGTGTCCCTGTATCCAACGAGTCTAGGGACTAGCTCTTTCCTAGGAAGTGAGACCTGCCAGTGCTGAAACAGGGAGCTTCCTGGGCAAAGAACAAGATGCCCACTCTCGCTGGGAAGTACGTCTCCACACGTCTGGTGGGAAGGTGGGGGAGGGGCGGCGAGCAGTTCCGCATCTTCTGGTGGGAGGGAGATGGTGGGTGGGGTGAGCTTGCAGTCCTGCCAACCATGTACAGACCCTGAGTCCCACTCTCCGGGTTCACTGTCAAGGCCCCTGTTGCTCTGGGGGAAGGGCTTTCCCCCACATGTCCCAGCTCCTGAGTGGCAGACACAGGATCCAACCTATGCCTCCTGACCCCCATTCCTTGTGCCAGTGGCAGCTTTGATACAATGTGGTCACTTGTCACTTAGTCTCCTATTCCTGTGCGGTAGACATGTTCCTCAAACTCATCCCCACTCAATTTCTGATGAAATGGAGGCTTAGAGAGATGACATAATTTGCTCAAGGTCACATTAGTTGCTCATTAGCTGGCTTTATATTCTTCTTGATTATCCATATGGGCTCAGTGTAAGCTCAAGGGTCCTTAGGAGAAGAGAAGGACAGACAGGGGGCTCAGGGGAGGGTGTGACTAGGTTTAAAGGCATCCATAGTGTCACACAACATTGGCAGCCATGAATATGGAGAAAAGGAACCATGAGCCAGGAAATGGGGTCGTTTCTAAAGCTGAAAAGACAAGGAAACAGATTCTCCCCTAGAGCTTCTGGAGGGGAACACAGCGCTGCCAACATCTTGACTGTAACCCAGCGAGACCCACGTCAGATTGCTAACCTCCAGAACTATAAGATAATACATTTGTGTTGTGTTAAGTCGCTGAATTTGGCATTGACAGCATCTGTCACACTGGATAAGTAGTAGTGTTTGCAAGAAAGGGAAAGCCAAAATCTTTACATCCCTGAGCGTCAGTCTAGGTCACAGTGAATCTTTATAGAAAGAATGAGCAAATGAGTGACGGGTGAGTCCATTACTATGTCCTGTGATGCTTTACCTATTCCTTAGGTGAAAGAGAACAAACATGTATAACCAGAGTCACCTCTGTGTAGCTCTGTCTCTATTTATATCACATCTGTACCTATGTCATATCTGTATCTGTATCGTGCCCATATCTGTACCTGTTTCTTTAAAGATATGCATAAATAGGGACATGAATAAATGTATGTGCATACACATGCAGCTCTGGCCCTATATGTATACTATTTAGTTTCCACAAAAACACCATGGAAAAATGAAATTTCCCTGCATTTATTGATATGGAAACTGAGACCAAAAAAAGACCAACTTGTTCAAGCTTGCCCAGTTGGTTGGAAGACAGAGGAATGGCAGTTGAATGCAGGCTAGCTGGACTGTTCAGCGGGACCTTTTCCAGCGGTGTCTCTCCCTGCACCCTCTCTGCATATCCAACCACTTGAGCCATATGATCAGGGTGACTTGAGTTTTGAAGAATTCTTTTTAAAAAGTCCTCACACCTCATATTCTTATAGACTTGGTGTAATGATTCTCCCAATTGACTTGTCAACCTTGATAGATAGATAGCATTTGCTGCAATCTCAGTTGAAAGGGAAACAAGTTTATTTTATGTGAGGACTAAATTTCTAAGCAAGGATCTAATTAAAACACATCGACAACACAATTCTGATTAAAGAATACAGTAGTAATGTTGTGTCTACTTGAGTGAATCAAGCACAAGTAAAGGGAGTAAAGATTTATTCCAGAGAGAGAGGAGAGAGAGAGAAAGAGATAGAGAAATTCTGTTGAAAGAAGAGGACCTGGTGCTGGAGAGTAATTTGAAGTCACAGGTATTTGTGGGAAGATTCTTATTAAAAGGTTTTGAGGATGGGGGAAATAGCACTACTTTTCCCTGAAGGTTGAAAGAACATTAAGAGTAAAGCATTTCTGTTTGGTAAGATCCATTTCACATAAGACTCAGGGAAAGAAAAATCTAGTGAGTTGCAGAGTCACGTAGGGTATGTGTTGGGAATTGAAGGCTGTTCTTGACCTCCAGAGCATCTTTTCCCAGTGGAAGCAGATGGAGACAGGCCAGTCACTAAAGGAGCATCAGTGTAGGAGGGTTGACCAAGGACATATGTTCCCGTAGCTGGGCCTGCCTCCCATACCAGGAGACCCTACAATCCAGCTAGTGTTTATTACTCAGTTTATATTGTCCAGGGATGGTGCTAGAAGCTTCCAAATGCCTAATTTAGTTTATGTAATGATATCAGCAACCCTATTAGGGTTATTTTAAGGGAATAAGCTTCGAGAAATTAAGTGTTGTGGTAGACTCCAAAGATACCCGTGCCTAATCCCTGGAACCTATGAATATTACCTAATATGGCAAAAAGGACTTAGAAAATGTGATGAAGTGGGGTGCCTGGGTGACTCGGTTAAGCATTCAGCTTCAGCCCAGATCATGATCTCATGGTTCATGGGTTCGGACCCCACGTCGGGCTCTGTGCTGACAGCTCACGGTCTGGAGCCTGTCTTCAGATTCTGTGTCTCCTTCTCTCTCTGCCCCTCCCTTGCTCATGCTGTCTCTCTCTGTCTCTCAAAAATAAATTAAAAAAAAACATTTTAAAAGTTTTTGAAAATGCGATGAAGTTAAGGATTTTGTGGGGGGAGGGGATTATCCTGGATTGTCTAGGTGGGCACTGAATGTCATCACAGAGTCCTTATAAGAGAGAGTTGGAGGGAGATCTGACAACAGAAGAAGCAGCAAGATGAATTCAGGGAAGACATCTCTAGAAGCTGGAAAGGCAAGGGAATAGGGGCTTCCCTATCCTCTGTACACTTAGATTTCAGCCCATTAAAGCTTATTTCAGGCTTCCAACATCCAGATCTACAAAGAATCAATATGTGTTGTTTCAAAGGACCAAGTTTGGGGTAATTTCTAACAGCAACCACTGGGAACTCATACCAGCATCTCAGCCCATGTCACCTCATCCAATGACATGGAAGAGCAGGGTCTTGGATCCTGATATGTTAATCCCAGTTCTAGGACCACTGCAACCTGCTGCTTCTCACTGTGTGCTCTGTGCCACTGCCATTGCTGCCTGTCACACAGCAGTCCCCACACTTGACTGTGCATCAGATCCCCTGGGCCACTTGCAATACAGTGCAGGGTCCCTGGACCTGAAGACTAAAGTACTTTCCCTATTTTGTTTATTTGTATTTTTATTTTTTAATGTTTATTTATTTATTTGAGGGAGAGAGAGTGTGTGTGAGCAAGGGAGGGGCAGAGAGAATGGGAGAGAGAGAATCCTAAGCTGGTTCTGTGCTGTTAGTGCAGAGCCAAACATGGGGCTCGGTCTCACAAACTGTGAGATCATGACCTGAGCTGAAATCAAGAGTCAGGTACTCAATCCACAGAGCCACTGGGTACCCCAGTCTCCCCATTAAATTTTTTAATGTTTATTTATCTTTGAGAGAGAGAGAGAGAGAGCATGAGTGAGGGAGGAGCAGAAAGAGATTCCAAAGCAGGATCCAGGCTCCGAGCTGCCAGCACAGAGCTCAACACAAGGCTTGAACTCATGAACTGCATGATTGTCACCTAGCCAAAGTCAACACTCAACCGACTGAGCCACCAAGGTGTCCCCGAGTCTCCCCACTTTAAAATAGGTGAATTGATGGAGGGTCTATGATTCAACTTGGGACTCATTGTTCTAGCACTTTTTATTTCTGAAGTGTATTTGATAGACACATTAATAGAGAGAAAACACAAAGTTGGCACTATCGCTTCCTTTGGGCACATGAACATTTGAAGGAAACACAGACCTCCAGAGAGGCTGGGGCATGAAAGGCACTTTATACCCAGCGTCACACTTACCTTCACAGCACTTCGAGAAGGGAGGTGGTGTTACCTGTCTATTACTGATGAGGAAACCAAGTCTCATTCAGGTGACCTGTGACAAAGACTCTCCTTGACCAAACTGCAGACAGGCATCTCAGAGCCTGGCTAGGCCCCATCCTTGGCCATGTTCTCTAGAGTCCGGTTTTAGTAAGAATTCTGCTAGGACAGTTTATACCAGAATCCCCTGTTCTCCATGTCTGATCCCCCTCGGTGTCTGATCCCCTCCACTCCCCACAAGTAGTGTCCGATCACCCTGGCCTGCCTTCACCAATAATCCTATCAGTTGGTTACCAAGAATTACCCTACTCCCTTAGCAATTTTTCCATCTACTGACCCCTGGCCTTCCCTACTTCTCAGCTATAAAATCCTTACTTTTCCTTTTGTAGTCAGAGACCAGCTCAATCTCTCTCCCCTACTGCAAAGCCCCATTTCAGTGGTCCCTGTAGCTACTGAGATAGCCCCAAATATAGGACAGCCTTAGCATTTTAATAAATGTCATGAGCAATTTTTCTTTAACACTAACTGTGTTCATTTCCTGTGGCTGCCATAAAAAAGCACAAATTGGGGAGATTACCAAAAATTTATTGGCTCACAGTTCTGAAGGCTAGCAGTCCTAAATCAAGGTGTTAGTGGGACATACTCCCACCAAAATCTGTAAGGGAGAAGACATGCCTCTTCTGGCTTCTGGTTTTTGCTGGTGATCCTTGGCATTCCTTGGCTTGTAGATACATCACTCTGATCTCTGCCTCCATTTTTACAAGGCTGTCTTTTTTCCTGTGTGTCTCTGCATCTCTTCTCTGTCTCTTGTAAGGACACCAGTTATATTGGATTAAGGGCCCAACTTACTTCTCTATGACCTCATCTACATCAACTAATCAGATCTGCAAAGACCCTATATCTAAATAAGGTTATACAGAAATACTGGGAGTTAGAACTTCTGTGTATCTTTTTTGGGGGTGGGGTGGGGTGGAATTCAACCTGTAACTCTTGCCAAAGTCATTTAGCTAGTAAATGGCAGTGATGGGCTCAAATACAGATCTGACTTCTCCCTTCACCAGGCTTGACACAGTCTCTTTGTGAGTTAAGTGTGCAAATGAGACTCTGCCTCCCTAAGTGTTTCCAGCACACTTCCTGGTGCTTTAAGTGTCCTGGGTACCTTCACTTGGGAATACTATTTTGCTTCTCTGAGCTCAAGTCAGAGGGAGTTCTCATTTGCAAATCTCTTATCCCCTCTCCAAAAGGCTTAAACACTTTATTTCTATTCCATTCAGCATGAAATTGTTCTCCAATTGGAGAAGGGGCCTTTGAAACAGATTGGTTTCTACCTGAGAACTATTGTATCTACTGTCCTTTTGGACAATCTCCGCTGTGAATTAACTATTCCTGCTCTTGGCCCATCCTTTTAGTGTGTTGTTGGCTTTCTTCTTATTAATTAGTAGAAGCTCTTTCCATATTAATCTTTCTCTGTCATGAGAGTTGCAAATACTTCCCCCATTCCTTCATATATCTTTGTTGTATACTCTCTTGTCATGCAGAAGTCTTAACTCCTCTGGGGTCTATGTGTGTTCTTTCATTCCTTACAGTTTTAGGGCTTTCTGGTTGCTTGAAAAGTCCTCTAAGACCCTTTGTGACACATACGACCTCCTTAATTTCTCATTGTTTTTGATTGCTTTGGATTGTTTTACTGTTATGCTGAGACAGAGTATGCAAATGATCAGGATATTGCTGATTCCACTCACTGTATCCGTCATGCTGAAGTCTGTTTACTTGAACTGTGCACTCCTGCATAATTTCTGGATTTCACATAAGTTTTTATACTGTTGAATCCACAATGTTGAACACTTGGGTGTTATTGAAACTCTGGGAATATTGAAGTGAAATGTGCTGGGACAGAAGAGAAGGGTAATCATTATTCTTCTCTTTCCTACTCCTACTGCCCTTTGGTAAAGCTTGAGATGCACCATTTGATCAAGCTATATAATTATATATACATGCATGTACATGTCAGAGGCTGCTACGTGCTTGCCAAAACACATACTTCTCCCACACCAGAGGGAGGGAGATAAACTCCATGAAGATTTTGGTGACTGTCGCATTGGTGAAATTGTGTGGTATTTGTCTAATCATCTGGGGCATGTCAGGATGTGTCCTTCAAGGCATAGGGTATGTTGTTAGACCTTGAGCTCCCTACACATAAGAGATGGACACAGTATTTGATGAGCTTCCTTGGATTTGGAAGGCAGCACATACCACACTTGGAAATATAGCTCCAACAGTTTATTAAAGAGTAGGAAGCCTGCAAGTTTTGATTGGGGCTAAAAAAGAGTCCTCTGCCACAGGTTCAGGCTTCAGGAAAAACTGCTCTGTTATGGAGCTGTATGACCAAGCATATCCTATGGTGCCAGATAGATCCAGGTAGATAAGGGCACTATGTGGCATGCCTGGCGATCTCAGGAGAGAACCACAGAGAAGACCTCTAGATTTCTAGAGCAAAGACATACTTCTATCTCTATAGAGAATTATATGCTGTTCACAAAGCAGGTCCTTCCATGTTTCTGGATCTTAATGAAGACTGAGTGTCTGATCACAGGATGTCAGGTGACTATGCAATTGATCACAGGACATCAGGTGATTTAATGCCCAACAAGATCTGGCTATTGTTAGAGCTACCGGGTTATGGGGTTAGGCAAGCACAGTAATAATTCATCATGGATAAAAATGGCCCATGCTTGGCGTGCCTGGGTGGCTCAGTTGGTTAAGCACCTGACTTCAGCTCCAGTCACAATTTAGTGGTTCGTTGAGTTAGAGTCCTGTGTCAGGCTCTGTGCTGATAGCTCAGAGCCTGGAGCCTGCTTCAGCTTCTCTGTGTGTGTGTGTCTTTCCCTACCCTCCCCCTACCTCAAAAATAAATAAACATTAAAAAGAAATTTTAATTGCCCTTATATATCAAGCCCAGGCAGATCTGGAAGGCATGGGTGAATTATATGAATAGGTGATCCAGACCCTTGTCACATACTCCTCTGTTGCACCAAGCCTCTCCTCCCACTATACCTATGGCCTCTTCTAAGGCTCCTTATGACTGTGATGAAGGAAAATCCCAGTCCCGGTTCTTGAATGCTCCACCTCAGTTTGTTAGTGTGCTGACCTTTCTCCAATCCCACCTAGAGGTGTCCATGAAAGACCGAGGTAGGAAAACATCTCAGTGCACAGGATTTTACAAGACCAGTGCTCTAACCCCTGAGCTATGGAGCCGCCCAATTTTTGCACAGGATTTTAAACAGACCTGATCATCCACTTTGAGTGGAGATAAAAGGGGTCTGCAGAAAGGATATGTGCCATAGTGAATGGCTTAACTACTTGGTGAGACACCAAGATGGGAGACAAGAGAGTCTAGAGAAGAAGCAAGCAGATAGACCTATAGGAGTGGATATGAAATGCATTAGTCCTGTTGGCCTCATCCCCATCACTTCTAGAAAATCTACTGAACATTTTTTTTCTTCCTATACCTCTCCAGCTCTTGGCTCTGTGGGACTAGTCACCTTAGATTACAGGAGAAGATGTATCTGTCAAGCAACAGAGGAAGGGTTCTACTAAGCCAAAGATTATGGTTACTGCCTGGTTATATGCAAGTTTGCACACTGATAGACCACAGGCTGCCCCAAAAAATGTTACTACACTTGCAGGGACAAATAGCATGAGGTGCTAGGGCTATTTCTTATTTTATTTAAATTCAAGTTAGTTAACATACAGTGTAGTCTTGGCTTCAGGAGTAGAACCCAGTGATTCATCATTAACATATAACACCCAGTGCTCATCACAACAAGTGCTCCCCTTAATGCCCATCCCCCATTTAGCCCATCCCCCATCCACCTCCCCTCCATCAACCTTCATTTTGTTCTCTGTATTTAAGAGTCTCTTATGGTTTGCCTCCCTCTCTGTTTTTATCTTTTTTCTTCCCTTCTCTTTTGTTTATCTGTTGAGTTTATCAAATTCACATATGAGTGAAATCATATGATATCTTTCTTTCTCTGACTGACTTATCTCACTCAGCATAATACATGCTAGTTCCATCCACATTGTTGTGAATGGCAAGATTTCATTCTTTTTCATTGCCAAATAGTATTTCACTGTGTGTGTGTGTGTGTGTGTGTGTGTGTGTGTGCGTGCGCGCACACACAAACATACTCTTTATTCTTAATGGGAACAGAGAGGCATAAGTATGGAACTTAGCAGACTCACTGAGTTGCTTCTTGGTGCTTCTGTGCCCATTGATAACAGAGAATGGCAATTCATCAGCCATGGTATGACAGATGCATTGTAACCAGGAGCTCAGATACCTCAGTGATGAAGCTCTGAGTTAACCCACTGGGAAAACAACTTGCACCAGAAGAAGTATTGGGCAAAGCAGAGGACAATCTCAAATGACTGGTGAAGAAGGGAGATGACCAATACGCAGGGATATTCCATGTACACAGTCAATGACAGAACAACGTAGACTTCCTGTGTGGAAAGAGTGGATCTGAGTGGTGGAGAAGGTGGGCTGTAGCAGGTATCCAGCTCATGTCCTCTTTGGATGACCCAGAGGCATACAAAGCTCTATGGACAAATCTCATACCCGCAAAACCTTCTTCCTTTAGCATCTGCCTCTCTGCCTCAGAGCTTTCTCTGGTGACAGGAGCTTTCTAGGCTCAACCTGACTGTAGATATCAAGGAATTCATGACCCCTAGGAGCAACCATCAAGTAATAGTGGGTGGGAGTTAGTGAGGTGTGCTCTGTGTTGTCTCTCAGAAGGTTTTCAGCAGCCTGAAATCCAGCGGTAGTAACCCACTCAACTGCACCCTCTTTATTGCCTTTTCTCCATCCTGTCCCCCTTCATGTTCCATCACTGTGCTTCGCAGGGTCTCCTTCCACGTACACTATATGCGAAATCCTAATCTTAAGGAATCCCAGCTAAGACAGTTAGTCAGTGGACAATAAATACCAGCTTTTCTCTGTACATGTTAGAAGGATTTATTCTAGCTATTTATGATTTAGAAATAAAGACAAGTTGATTACATTTCAGACTCTACCAAATTCTAAATCACAATGAGTACTGAAGAGGCTAAAAGAACAGGGAAGAATGAATTTTTGGAAGCAAATGAGATGAGATTTAATATAGATAAATGTAAGATAATGCACCTGGGGAAAGTCATAATCAGCGTTAATTTAAAGAGGGAGCCTGCAATTTGCGAAACAATCATACCAACAAAAAGCTGGGGATAATAATGTATAATAAATAATGAATCGAGAAATGCACTTCTTATTAGAAAAATAAAGTCCATCATCTTGCAAGGTGTAGGTAAAATGTGAGCAGACATGATTTGGTCACTCCACAACCTTTCTTGAGACAGAGCTGGAAATCACAGGTGGGCTGGCCAAGGTGGAGAAGGGAAGCAAAGTTAGGAATGAGACATGGGATTCAACTGAGTTTGTGAGGCATTCTGGACTTAGAGGGTTGAGATCAAAAGCTGTGGGAGCAGTCCCACATCAGATGGGGCATTTGCTAAAGGTCAGAGGTCAACAGCAGGTGCACAGCAGGCAAAAGTCAGGGCAGCAGACACATTGGCATCAGTAAGGGAGACATTGAGGTAACTCTGGCTTCACCGGAGGCTTTACTTACCAAGTGTCAGAGCAGGAATGAACCCCGGGGAGATGTGGCCTTCATCTCCCCATGGTCTTCACTGTCCGCAGTGAAGGTACACCATATAAGGGAACCAACAGATAGGTGCCATGGACAGTGGCAGAAGCTGGTCATTCTTCACACCGCCTCATGTCAGTTGAGATTTTGTTTGGCTTCAAGTAACAGACGGTAAGAGACTCAGTGGCTTATATAAGTAAGCACATACCTTGCTTTTTGCAGGAAACATGATGTCTGGAGGTTGCCTATTGCTGGCATTGGACCGGAAAACAGGGATGCCATATGCTTATCTCTCTCATTAGATGAAGAAGGGTGTGCTGAGCAGAAGGAATTATATGAACAAATTCGCAGAATATGGAATAGAATTACATATGTAACAATCCCTTGTAACCACCTACCCAATGTACACTTTCCCTTTCTTCCTTGATTACCAAAGCCCGGTGGCAGCAGGATCATATCTAGTGAGATACTCCCTTTTCCCGGCATCCATTGCAGCTGAGTGTCACCAGGTCACAGGTTTTGATCTATAAAAATTAATCAGAAATCTTTCCCCTGGTAATAATTGTTTCTAATGAAAAGTAAGCAAGCATGTTCCCCCTATCCCCTTTACCTGGTTTATTTATTTTTTTTAAATGTTTTTTATTTACTTTTGAGAGACAGAGAGAGATAGCACAAGCAGGGGAAGGTCAGAAAGAGGGAGACACAGAATCCAAAGCAGGCTCCAGGCTCTGAGCTATCAGCACAGAGCCTGATGCGGGGCTCAAACCCACGAACCATGAGATCATGACCTGAGCGGAAGCCGGACGCTCAACCAACGGAGCCGCCAGACGCGCCCCCCTTTTCCTGGTTTAAACGAGAGCATGATGCCTGTCATGGAGACAGCCGTCTTGTGATCATGAAGGGAAGACCAGGAGGAGCTCAGAAACCTCCACTCTTCAGATTTCAACCTATTCAGATGGGCCGCCCTGACCACCTCCGTGTAGCCCCTTCCCTCTCTGCTCTCTCTCCCTTTGTTGACTTCCTGCATCGAATTTCTTCCAACTAGCAAGGATTTCATCCATTTTTCAGTACACTTGTTGGGTTCCTAGTTTCCTCTCTTCCATTAATGTGTAAGCCTCAGCTTGAGGTCAGGGGTGGCATTAGGCACAAAGCAGAGGGCCATAAACATCGGCTGTTAAATATTCTAACTCCTAGAAGACAGGGCCTCTCGTTTCTGAGCCCCTCCCTTCCTGGCTCAGCGCCAAGGACTGGCTGTCTTTTCTGGAAGCCTGTTTCTCTGATCTGTCTTTGCCCCTGCACAGCTGTGGGACCTCCAGGTTTCTAACCAATCAGTGAGGGCACAGGGACCCAATCACCTCCTCGAGGTCTTCTTCAGAATCAAATAACTGATACACTGGTCTGTGACATCTCTCGGGTTTCCTCTGATTGTAGAGTTGTTAAAACTTTTGTGATTATGACCCCCTCAGCGATAATAAATTTTACATAATGACTCACTGTATGTATTTATTAAACAAATAAATAAATACTAACTTGTTTTCAGGCCCTATGAATGGCTGGTAACCTGAAGTTTGAAAGACTCTTTGAATTAAGAGACTTTGTCCCAAGCAATCCCCTATCACACTATGCCTTACTTGGGAAAATAGCTACATTAGTGATAATAATAATGATAACAAATAACACAAAACAAGATAATTAAGTAATAAATCTAACACATACACAGCCCTTTAGAGCACACTGAATGCCATCACACAGAGCATCTCATGGATTTACACTGTGTCAACTCTGGTGAGAGTAAACTCATTTTTCACGAGAAAACTAGCTCAGAGGGCAATAATATGTCTGGGACCACTTTGCAAGCCCGTGTGGGAGCCAGGGCTCAAACCAGGATTTTAAACTGCTTGTTTGGACCTCTTTCTCCCATTAAATGACAATTAAAGATTCAGATGATTTTGGTGAACCATCTCTGTTGCTCTGTCAGCGATTCCTGCCCTTCCACACGGCACAAACAAGACCTTCCTTAGACCCACTCACATGTCTCTTCCCGGGCAAAATGAATCAGTCTTGTCTTTGCATTCCTGCGGCATGTTATTCTGACTTTGAGCATTGCTCTTTCTAATGCCCCATTAATATGTGCTTCCCTACGTAATGGGATGCTTGGATATAGTGGGTGGTCATTAATTCATTTAAAAGTAACATTCCTTGTACTTGGTGTTCTACATCTTGGCTGTGCTCTGAGGACTTATTGAACAGCAATGGGAATGCATCCGTTTTCCTCCTCATCTGTCAATTTTGTGTGAGGAATCAGAGCACACACTCCACGGGGAGAGTGTCAGATGATGGGGTTCCTCCAGTGGTCTGATGACTTTTGAGGGGACCCATATGGGCCGTGGTATCCACAGGAAATGCTGTTTGTCCCTGCACATGGCTGCATAAGGAACGAACTCTACATGTGGCTCTACATGTGGAACTGTGTGGTCAGGTAGACTGCAGACAGGGTGATGCTCATTTAGGTCATCATCTGGGGACAGAGAAAGGGCAGAATTTTTATTTATGTGCCAGTGAAGACTTACAAAATGCAGAACGTGTTGCTCTGATACTGTTTCTTGAGCAGCAGGGTCAGACTGCTTGCAGCAGGCAGCGTTTTTCAGGTGCTAGTAATTGATACAAAGTGAAAAGTCAGGATTCTGGAGTTAGAGCACCCTGTGTTAGGGCTGGTCCCTTCTTTAACCTCCCTTCCCTCCTCCCTCTGTTTATCATAAGTCTGACTCAGTGCTTGTTAAACTGCCAAGTCCTTGTTCCTAATGGGGTTTATATTACAGTAGGAGAAAACAGGTAACTAGTATATAAAAAAATATACAGTAATTTCAGGTACAGATAATTATTATGTGGAAGGTAGAGCAGGGTAGTGAGATCGAAGGTAACTCTGTGTCAGAAGGGGTTTTGTTGGGGTACATGTGTGGCTCAGTTGGTCAAGCATTCGACTTTAGCTCAGGTTGTGATCTCACTGTTCGTGGGTTTGAGGCCTGCATCGGGTTCTGTGCTGACATCTCAGAGCTTGGAGCCTTCTTTGAGTTCTGTGTGTGTCTCTCTCTCTGCCCCCTCCACTCATGTTCTGTCTCTCTCTCAAAAATAAAGTAAACATTAAAAAAATAAATAAAAAGAAGGGGCTTGGTTGACTAGGGTGACTTCATTCCAGGAAGGCTTCCTGAGGAGCTGGCCTTGGAGCTAACGCGAGTATGATGGGAAAGAGGGAGCTATGCCTGCTCCTTGAGGAATAGCATTTTAGGCAGCAGGGACAGCCCAGGTGAGAGGGGAATAAGCCTGATCTGGGAATCAGCCTGGTGGGTTTGAAGAACTGCAAGGAGACGGGAGTTGCTGGAGCAGATGAAGCAAGAGGGAGAGTGATAGGCGAGATCACAGAAGGACTAGGGAGCTGGCGTGGTGTAGACGGACTCACGGCCTAATTCACGGTACCTGAAGCAAAATGAAAATGTGGGGGACCTTAGTCAAAAATTCCTAAGGATTCCAAGCTGGAGACAGCAGAGCACTAAACCATCTTTGGAATCTTCTGAGCACGACTGCGTGGGTCACAGGCCCAGAAAGCCAGCGCGTGTGTAGGGCCATTTATTCCCCTCAGCGAGAAGCCCCTGGACAAATGAAGTCAGAGGAACCATCCCAGGTAATCTGCCGATGTTCTGGGGGAGGCGCAGGGAGGGTGGAGCGAAAACAGGGGAACCAAGTGGAGGGCAGCTCAGTGGTGGAGGAAAGAGTGAAGTGGATTAGATCCAGTGTGTCCTGGAGGTAAGGACTCCAGGATCCGCTGGTGGGCTGGAGGGAGCCCAAGGGGCAAGCAGAACCTGAGTGCGTCTTGTACGTGTTTGGTCTTGATTGTTGAATGGACATTGGTGTCCTTCTCTGAAACAGAACAAAACGGAGGGGAAAGAGTTTGTGGAAGAAACCAGAGTCCCTCTGAATTCATGTTAAATTCCAGCTGTGTATCAGGCATCCAAGTGGGGCAGGTGAGTCGGCGGTGTGGCACAGAAGGCGTGGCGGGGACCAGAGATACCATCCGCTTCAGTGCATGGATGGCATCAATACGAATATCAGTATGAGTAAGAAATTCTAGGGACGTGTTGCTATTCTCTACAAACACGTGAAGCATGTTGTTGTGTTCGTGCTGGCTCAACCATTTACCGTCCATGTGCCCTTGGATACATTTCTTGGCCTCTTTGTATCCCTAGAATAAGAATAAGCAAGTTGTGGTGATGAACAGGGATAATGTAAGTATTGTCCAATGTGGTGCCTGGCAAGTGGGAAAGGCCGTATCAACAGTCGCTGTCAGTGATATTCATGCAAATCAGTTTATCTAGGAGATGAGGCTGGTGGCCCTGAGACGATTGTGCTCATGGGCGTGCCGTGTTCAAGCAGAATGGAGTCAGCTCTGCACAGGTGGGAAGTACTCCTGACTCCCTCCCCCACCCCCCACAAGTGCCAGGGACTTTTTGACTTCCTTTAAAGGTAGCCTAGGTTAAGGGACCGGACACTTGCATAAAATCTTCCCTTTTTCTCCACATAATTGCTGTAGACTGTGTCTGTGGCACTCCCTGATATTCCCTGAATACCACCTTCGAAGGTCCCAGCTCAGAATCCAGACCACCTGCTATATGAAAAGTAAGCAAGTAAGATATTTTTTTAAATGTTTTAATTAATGTTTATTCATTTTTGAGAGAAAGAGAGAGAGTAAGCAGGGGAGGGACAGAGAGAGAGGGAGACACAGAATGGGAAGCAGGCTCCAGGCTCTGAGCTGTCAGCACAGAGCCTGACACAGGGCTTGAACTCACGAACTGTGAGATCATGACTTGAGGTGAAGCTGGATGCTTAACCAACTGAGCCACCCAGGTACCCCAAAAATGGCCAGAACTCTCTGGGGTTTTATGTGGAGGTGCTCATGGCATTTTAATTCTAAGAGATGAGAACCCCCTCCCCCCAAAAAAGACCTCATGATCCAGGAGAAGCCAGAGCTAGGTTCTTGCAGGAGGCCGAGACATCCTGCCTTGGCTGGGGGTGGGGGTTGGGTGGTCCTGGCTCTACACCCTCTCCTGTTGCTTGGCTCTGACAGGCATGCACAGCCATCTGTTTCTTCTTTGAAATAAGGGGGCGCCCAGGTGGCTCAGTTGGTTAAGCGTACAACTTCGGCTTAGGTCATGATTCCGTGGTTTGTGGGTTCGAACCCTGCGTCAGTGGGGCCTGTTTCAGATTTTGTGTCTCCCTTCTCTCTGCCCCTCCCTTGTTTGTACTCTGTCTCTCTCTGTCTCAAACATAAATAAACATAAAAAAAGTAAAAGAAATAAAATTTAAAATGGAAGCCCCTTACTCATTCTTCTCTCCCAAGATCTGAAACTTGTGCATATCTTATCAAACCACAGTTTTATATTTTGACTATACATACACAGCTCTGTAAGCAACATATATTATTGTTTTGTGTATATTGAAGTGTTTGCATGTTTTGGTGGTTTTATACAAATGAATATTTTTGTAATTTGCTTCCCTCATTCAATGTTATGTCAAAAAAATGACACTTGCGTTAATTTTGATTGCTGAGCCAGTATCCTGCAAATGCATCACAGTCGGTCCATTTCTCTCTCAATGGATAGGTAGGCTCTTTCCTTCCTTCTTGCTTGCTGTTACATGTGGTGCTGCTGGAGCATCCCAGGACTCAGCACCTGAGTGCGCTGGCCATGGAGCAGGAGAGCAGAACACGCCTCACCTCATCATCGCCAGATAGTGTCCAACTGCTTTCTAAGTGGCTTCTGTAACTGATGACACCACCAGTGACTGCGAAAGTTGTCATTCCTCCGTAGTCTCACAAATATTAGCTCCTCACGTGTCTGTGGCATCTGTTGTTTTTGTTTTACTTCTCTGCTTTCTGGTAGGATGTACCCCTTCCCAGATGCCCATTTGGCCAAGTCACCCCAGCTGGGTTTTTCTGAAATGCAGCCAAATGCCATTCCTCACAGAGGCGGGCATGTTTGACCAGTGTTAACTGGCTTCCAGGAATCACACTGGGGCTCAGAAAGAGGGAACTGGGGGAGGGGGGTGAAGGAGAGGAGGGAGAACCTCAAAGGGCAAACGCCATCACCTTCACGATTTTCCCAGGGATGCTAAAGAATGTTCTAATTCAATTTAATGCTGAGTTGGTCAAGTTCAAACCTAACAAAACTATATTTCTCCAAATTTAAATCGGTTCTGTGACCGTGGCTCCCCCCGACCCCGACTGCCCACCTCCATGTGCTGTGCATGGAAGGAACCTCTAGGCATCTTGCCCAAGACCTTCCAGAGATTCAGTCTGGACTCAAGGGAATCCTCTGTGCAGGGAGCACCTGGATGCTTCAGTCAGTTAAGTGTCCGACTCTTAACTTTGACTCAGGTTGTGATCTCATAGTTCATGAGTTCAAGCCCTGCCTCAGGCTCTGTGCTGACAGCATGGAGCCTGCTTGGGATTCTCTCTCTCTCCTCTCTCTCTCTCTCTGCCCTTCCCCCACTCATGCTCGTTCTCTCTCTCTCAAAATAAATAAATAAACATTAAAAAAAGAAACCTCTATCCAGTTCAATCCTGCAAATATTTATCAAGTGCCTACGATGAACAGCTCACTGTGTTTCCCATCAAATTGGACATATGCCCTTTGAGATCCAATTAATAAAGTGATTTTAAAAAGGAACAGACGTGTCACTGCCCACCTTTCTCTCCTGGGGAGCCCACACCTGATCAAGTGACAGTTTCTTCTCAGCTTCCCAGCCAGAGCTGACTTTAAAGCCCCACCAACAGAGTCACCAGAGAAGGTCTGGGGGTCTGCAGCCCCTGGCCTGACCACGTGGCCGTATCTTTGCCAGGGATCCCCCTCGGGCCCACTCCTGCCTCTCCCTGCACATCACCAGGAGAGCTCCCGCCATGGGCCATGGACTTCAACCACGTTTAGGCGTTAAAAAAACAGATGGCATGGTGGTTCCAGGCTAATTGCAGCATAGTTATCTGATAATCGATTCTCATTATGCACTCATCAAATGCTTATGGAAACAAGTGGAGGCTCCATCCCTTTGCCTGTCAGGTCTGGTTAATAAAAATGGACCCAAAAACCCTCAAAAATGAAAGAGAGGAAAATTGCTAGGCTAAGAGTAGTCTTGGGACCAGGAGGTGGGAGGTAGAAAGGACGGAGCATTTTTAAGTAGTTCCTTATGGCTCCAAGCCTGACTGGCTGTGCTTCCCTGGCAAGCTCTGCCTCTGCTCGGGGCCTGAGGCTCCCCAGCCCTGGGAAAAGGAGCAGAGAAGAGCTGCCTGTCCAGCCTCTGGCCTTCCTGGTGTCCTGCCTCAGTGAACGTCCTCAGATGGGCTGGGTTTTCTGTCTTAGGGCCTTTGCACGTGCTGTTGAACCGCCCAGGCTTCCCTACCATGCAATCGAATACAATCCAGGGTTAAGGACACAGGCTGAGGACAGACTATTCAGGTTCGGACCCACACTCGTCCCCTATCTGCCACGGCCCTACACAGATGGCCTGATGCTTCCCAATCTCAGTGCACACCAGTCAAACAAGAGAAGGGAGGGGACCGGATCTGCACGTTCTCCAGGGGCTGCAGTGAGGTGCTGTGCACTGAGCCCGTGCACCGGGCCCGGCTCCACCCAGGCTCAGTCAGTGTCAGCAAACCACGCCACAGCTGTGGAGCCCATTCAGTTGACACTTGCTGCTCTCTTCCCTTTCACTGGCCAGTAAGATCCTCGAGAGTGGAGACACTTGGCTCACAGAATACCCCAACACCTCACACCCAACCAACTTGCTTTGGGTAAGTAGTTGATGGAAATCGCCTCTGGAAACCAAGGGTAGAGTCTTCCTAGTGAAAGTGAGTAACCAATGGTTCTCAAGAGGAGAATGGAGAGTGGGAGAGGGGGCATAGATAGTTTACAGCACCTTCTTCAATATTATTATATAATTTTATGTTGAGAAAATTACTATAAAATTTGGGGGCAATACAAGCCACAGTAAAACCAAATCATAGAGAAAGCCTTTGTGGCCAGTGGGCAAAGGTTTAAAAAAATATCATAGATTCCATAAACCTCATCGATTCTGTTCACTTCCATATTTCCTATATGAGGAAAGTAAGACTTGGACAGTTCCCTAGCATGCTGAGGGGTCTTTGGCTGGTACCTGTCAGCCTTGAAACCAAACCACTCATCTGCCTATTCCTCCATCCAACCTCGTTTAGCAATAGTGTGTGCTCTGGTCTCTGTCCTCACCCTGTCCCCATTCTGGAGGGGAGGAAACAGTAGCCACAGCAGGTGAGCAGTCCGTGGGGACACACAGGATGCTGTTGGAGCACTTCAGGGGGTCTAATGTCTGCACACTGAGAATGGGTGGGGCAAGTCCTCTGATGGGGGAGGGGGCAGAGCAGGTGGAGATTCCATGAATGGACACAGAAACATAAAAGTAAAATGGTGTTTCTAGGAACTATGATTCCTATGGCAGTTTTTGGTGTCCCCTCTGTCTGGCTCGTGCTGTGTGTGCTGTGTGTAGCACCATGTTGAGTTGTAAGCCCTGTGAAGACTAAGCCATGCTGGTACTCCTGTTTTCTGCACCAGGCCAGAGGGGTGCCAACATCTCTGGCCAACAGAAGGCTCTGGCTCTTGCCTAAGTCGGTTCACTGTCATCCAATAAAGGAGGGAGACAGTGACCACCAGCTACAGCCTATCATGGCTCTGATGACAGAGTCCAACCTTCCAGATTCAGAGATGCTATTTCCTTTGTTGCTCATTACTTTTGCTCTGATATTTTCCACTATCTTATTCCGAAGAGGACTTGAGACATCAACTCCTTCCCCCAATCTCCCACTACAGGAGGCCAGTTGATGGGAGCAGAGCTTGGGCCACAATTAAAGATACAGGCAGTTGATTCTATATTAGGTCCCTTCAATCAGGCTGTGTGACCTAACCCATCCCTGGGACCCACCTCCAGCACCTCTGAGTGCAGGACCTTGGCTTTGAGCAACTGGGATTTCTTTTTGCACCTTCCCTCCCCCTTCTTCCCACTCCTTTGCTCTCTCAACACCCCATTTCCCATCCACCATCTTTGCCTGTATTTTGGAAGATTTCTCTCCATTGAGCTGATCTTAGGACTGGAATGTTATTCCTGGCTCCAGTCAGGTGACAATCCCACAACCCAAAAGGAGCTTTGTAGTCCTCTCCCAGGTTCGTGTCTTCAATTTTAAGGGCTGGCTGATTAATTTATGGAAGCATTCATTCACCAAGTATTTATTGCTGTCATCATTCCATATTGGAGGTTGGAAACCAGAAGAATTACCAATAATCAGAGGATAACAGTCACTGGATTAACAACAAAGGCAAGAAGAAAATCACAAGCAGGACACCAGAATGGCTCTAAAATTCCACAGTGATTTTCATTTACATTAGTTATCTTGATTCTCCCACCATCCAAGTGACTTAGTTATTATAATGATTGAAGATTTATAGAAGAAGCATCTGATCTTCAGAGAGATCAACTAACTTCTGAGGATCACACAGCTATTGGTTAGTTAGCAGAAGTGGGAATTCAACTCAGACCCCTTGAACTCAAACTTGTGTTGTCATTCCATTAAAAGACCTGTCTACGGTTGGCAGAGCAAGGGCCACAGGCCAGCTAGCAGTGACCCTTACTGCCATTTGAAAAGGGCAAAACCACCTAGGAAACAACTTGCCATCTGGTCTTTCCTCTCACATTACATGGAGTGCAAAATAAGCCAGTTCTTGGAATCTTGTACTGATCTCTCACCCCTACCTATGGATCAGGGAAGACTCTGGAGTATTTGCTTCCCAGTCCACCTTCCTGAGCATGTGGATAAATGAAGAGGCTTTCCCATCAGTGGGTCACAAGCACACCAGGGGATACAGGGATACTGGCCAGCAAGGAATGAGAGAGTGTGGGTGGGGGCAGCCCCAGGGACAGGGAGGCAGTACTTTCCCAACAGCCCCTTGAGAATTCAGGCTGATGTTCCCCCTTCCCTCCTTCACACACCCATGGGGTGTAACCATGTGCAATGCTGCTTCTTTGGCTGTGGCAACAGGAGTCCCTCTCCTCATGGATTGTGGGTACTGGGGCCTGTGGGGCCTGTCTGGGAAGTCCCTGTTTGGGGGACATTCCTGAAGCTGGCCCAGGCTCTGCAGGCCATGTCCTGAGTCCATGTGCCCCCCTCCCACCAGTCCTCAGTACCCTCCTGCCCTTCACTCCTGGGCACTGCTTCTCCCAGGATGGCAAGCAGCCTGGGGCCAGACAACTGCCTGTCTTCTGCTGAGATTGAGGTCAGGGCTGCAGGCCCTCTGGGACCACAGGGTCTCATTTCCCAATGAGGAAAGAGGGTGTGGAGGAGGAAGAGTACTGTGGAAGTTTGAGCCGTGGACTTTGCTTTGTGCTGCTGTTCCTAATGGACTCCAAATCCCTACCCTCATCCTGCTGGAAGTCCTTGTGTTTGACCTGAAGGAAGAACCTGGGCTCCCTGATGAGGAAGGACAAGGATGCCCAAACTCCTATCATGTGCCAGGAGCTGGGCCGGGGACATAAACAAGATTCATAGATTCCTCAGAAGGATACCAAACGAGCCCTTTCTGTGCCCATTTTACAGATAAAAGAGGAAAAAGATGTGAGGTATGCAAGGTGACACAGTGAGTGAGTGATGGGCTGCATTCAGATCCCAGTCTCCTCCAAGTACCCGTTCAATGCCTTCTTGTCCCAGACCTAGGGCCCCCTAACTCGGGAATGCCTATTTCTTGAGGGCCAGTTTGGGGGCTCTTTCCTGATGCTGGTATATGGCACCTTGTGCCTTCTGTCAGCTGCACCAGGTGCTGGAGCCTGACTGGGGGGCTGTGAGGCATGAAAAGCCCTGAAGGACCTTGAGCTCTGGGTGCATTTTGCTGCTTGATGTCCACTCTGGAAGAGAAGCCAGTAGGTAGGGCCAGGGTTTGGAGGTGACTGCCAGGTGTACCAGGCCATCGGACACTGGTGGGGCCAGCAGAGCCCTGCCATAGTCAGGCAGGTGTGTGTGGTTACTTACATGGCCAAGCCTGCCTGATGCACCTGGAGCTCAGACTCAGATCCACCCCATCACCACCACCACCAGGGAAGAGTGAGCACAACTGTAGGGGCTCCAGCAACCCGCAGCACCAGAGCGATTCACACTTTATCCACAGCTAAGAATCCTGAGCACCGAACTCACATCAGCCTCTCATTCAGCCCTCAGACTCACCCTGGGCCATTGGCGCTGTCATGTTTCCACTGTGCAATCCAGGGTGTGAAGGCGCAGAGAGGCTGAGTGACTTACCCAAGACCATAACCAGAGAGGGGCAGACATGGGACATCCACCCAGCCTTGCAGGGAGAGCACACCCGCACTCCTGCCAGACAGGCCCCCTTGAGGGTCGTGGGTTTGTCTCCTCCACTTGTGGCCTTTTCTCATCCTAAAGGTAGCCCACAGTCCATCGGAATCAGGTCATCATGCAGAAGCTGAAAGTTCTGGAAGTCGTGGGTGGTTAGTGCTATACTGGGTGTGAGGGGCATGGGGTACCAAGGAAGGCCCCGAGCCTATCCTTCATGTACTCGTGTGTGGGAGCTGAGGCTGGCTTGCAGGGGATCAAGGAGAGATTTACAAGAGATACATATGGCAGGCCAGGGCACTATGGCTGTCTGGCCATCCCTTACCCTTCAATCTCCATTAGACTTCCCTTGTAGCTACACCATCCCAATGATCAAAAAATGCTAAGTAAAAGTCACATCAGCACAAGGCTCTTAGACCCAGCTTCCTACCAGATTCAAATCCTTCATGGCCTTGTCTAAGGTCAAGTTTCCCTGATATGGGATATAATACAAGTATCTCTTTTGGGAGCTACTCCGAGGATGTATTTATGGAGGGGGGAGACAGGGAAGGGAGCCAATATGTGGTACATAAGTGAGCAACAGAAGCTGAATCTCGAGGAGGACCTTCAGGAGAAAGCATGGAACCTGCCTCAGAAATGTGCCCCCTGAGAGGGCAAGCTGGGGCATTTGTGCAGGAACTCAACTGTCACTGGTAAATGCTGCTCCTGGGAGTCTTCTCTTTGATCCTGTCAGCCTGCCCTCTGCCTAGGGGGACCATGTTCATGGGTCAGAGGAAGGTCTCCGGCAGAGTCCCGGATGCTGGAGACAAGGAGCCCCTCTGGGGAGGATGAGTATTATCGGAATATGGATGGGCCCCCAAGAGTGTCTGGGGCCATCTCCCCTGTAGAAATGCTGGAATCACTTGGTAGACTGCCAAAGGGGAGAGGTCCGGAGAGGCCAAGGTTGTATCATAGCAGGTAGCCTTGCATAGGCTGCTTTCCTTCTCATCTTTAATGGATTCATGTAGAAATGGGGTAGAAGAGTCCCTTTATATTTATCAGAGTCTTGAGAAAAGTAAGTAAAATACTGCACATACAGTGTTTGTCTCCCCTAGTGCGTTCAGCAAGTGCTAGCTCTTGGTAGCTATTATGTCTCATAACCATAAATCACCTAGAAATTCTGAAAAGTGAGAGAGCTGTGTGGCATGGGAGATTATTACAGATGAGAATCAGATGAAAGTTGAGACCAATATAAAATGAATAAATCAACATCTCAGAAAATTTGGAGGCGTGGAGTAGAACATTCTCCCAGTCTGCCTCCCAACAGTCTTCCTTGTGTGCACAGTCTTGCTGCCATCACAGTGCCAGGCATCACCTCTACCCACCGGTGCACTGGACTCTTCCTTCTTCATTAGACATGTTCTTTTTTGTTAATTAAGAAGAGTTTTTTGCATTTTTTTCATTTTTGAGAGATAGGGAGATAAAGACAGAGCATGAGCAGGGGAGGGGCAGAGAGAGAGGGAGACACAGAATCTGAAGAAAGCTCCAGGCTCTGAGCTGTCAGCACAGAGCCTGATGGGGACTCGAACCCATGAACTGCAAGATCATGACCTGAGCTGAAGTTGGACTCTAAATGACTGAGCTACCGAGGCATCTCAGACACTCTAGGTTTTTTTTTTTTATTATCGATTATAACAAATAGCAACAGGATGATCATCTTCATGTGTGACACTGATTTTTAAATTTCGAGGTAAGTCCTCAAACTGTATTTCCAAGAAGTGGAACAAGAGGTCCAAGGGGAATGAATGTTCTGGACTTGATAAATCATATCAGCTTGCCTTCTGAATATGTTATAACATGTGACAATGTCACCCTCAAGCTATGACAGTACTAAGTTCATTACTGTCTCACACACCAGGACTATTATAGTTTAACTAAGTTAACAAGTCAAAATGGTCTCTTGGTTTCTGGTCAGTTTGTTGGGTAACTGCTCATATTGAGATACAACTGAAATACTATGCAAGTCAACCGTTTAAAGCGTATACAATGGCATGGTCTTTCATATATTCACAGACTTGTACAACCTTCACCAAAATCAACTTAAGGACATTCTGTCACCCCAAAAAGAAACCCTGTACTCTTTAAATGTCATTTTCCTGCCCCTTCTCACCTCCAACCCTAGGAAACCACTGGTCTATTCTCGGTCTATATAGATTTACCTGTTACAGACATGCATATAAATGGAATTACATAATATGGGTCCTTACCAATGGCTCCTTTCCTTTAGCATGTTTTCAGAGTCCATCACAATGTAGCATTTTTAGTCTTCCATTCCGTTTTATGATCAAATTATATTCCGCTGTTTGGATAGACCATACTATGTTCATCAGCTCATGGGCATTTTTGTTGCTTCCATCTTTTGGCTCTTGTGAATAATATTGTTGTGAATATTTATGTACAAGTTTTTGTGTGGACATAGGTGTTCCTGTCTGTTAGGTATATACCTAGGAGCACAACTACTGGGTAAGATGGTGACTATTTCACTCTGAGAAACTACCAGGCTCCTTGTCAAAGTAGCTGCACCATTTTACTTTCTCCCCAGCAGCATGTGAAGATTCCAATTTCTGTACATCCTTGGCAACATGTTACTCTTTGACTTTTTGATTCTAGCCATCCTAGTGGGTGTGAAGTGGTATCCCCCTGTGGTCTTGATTTGCATATTCCTGATGACTAATCATATTAAGCATCCTTTCACGCACTTATTTACCATTTGTATATCTTTGCAGAAATGTCTATTTATGTCCTTTACTCATTTTTTTAACATTTATTTATTTTTGAGAGGAAGAGAGACAGCGTGTGAGTGTGGAGGGACAGAGAGAGAGGAAGACACAGAATCCAAAGCAGGCTCCAGGCTCCCAGCTCTCAGCCCAGAGCCTGGCACGAGGCTCAAACCCACCAACCACAAAATCATGACCTGAGTCAAAGTCAGATGCTTAACGAACTGAGCCACCCAGGTGTCCCTATCTCTTATTCATTTTTAATTGGATTATTTGTCTTTTTATTTTGAATTGTGAGAGCTCTTTATATGTTTGGTCTAATGTTACATGAATTTGATAAGTAGAGAAATTGTACATTTTTCAAGCATTTATTCACTGGTTACAGTAAGTGAAAGAATTTGGATGGAGGCATGATAATGAAGGTAGGTACCACCAAGAGCAAAGGGGAAAGTGCCAATGTGGGCATTTGTATAAAGAGATATCATCCAATTGTTCTTTCATCTTAAAAAATTATTGAGCCCATTTCCTGCTCCAGGAACAATATTAGGACACAAAATAGTGCATATGGCAGAAATTGACTCTGTCTTTTTGGAACACACTTCTGAGAGAGATTTGTAATGTTTGTTTATTTTTGAGAGAAAGAGAGAGAACATGCAAGTAGGGAAGGGTCGGAGAGAGAGGGAGACATGGAGAGAATCCAAAGCAGGCTTCAGGCTCTGAGCTGCCGGCACAGAGCCTGACACAGGGCTTGAACTTATGAACCTTGAGATCATGACCTACCAAAGTCAGATGCTTAACCCACTGAGTCACCCAGGCACCATATTGAGAGAGGTTTATAAGGTAAATGATAGGTTTTTATGGGGTGGAATCTGTGCCATCCTGGAAAACAAACAGGACACAGAGTTAGGCAATCCTAGAGGTGGATCTCACTTCAGAAGTGATTCAGTGTGAGTGCCCCAAATGCTGACCCCGAGGGGAGCATTGATAATGAAGTATTCCCAGGGCACCCTGGTGGTGGAGTGACAAAGGCAGCAGTGGGCAGAGATGAACAGGAAACCAAGCAAGTGAGTGAATTCAAGCAAAATGCCAAGGAAGGGACAGTGGCTCCATCACCAGGGAAGCTCCGAAGACAGTGTAGGGTTAGAGCTTCCCAGATCAGCAACAGAAGAGCTGAAGTATGGGGGTGCCTGGGTGGCTCAGTTGGTTAAGCGTCTGACTTCAGCTCAGGTCATAATCGCATGGTTTGTGGGTTCAAGCCCCACATCGGGCTCTGTGCTGACAGCTCAGAGCCTGGAGCCTGCTTCAGATTCTGTGTCTCCCTCTCTCTCTGATCCTTCCCTGCTCACACTGTCTCTCTCTCTCTCTCTCAAAAACAAAATAAAACAATAAGAAAAAAGAGCTGAAATAAGTATACTCTGGTGCCCTTCTCACGTTAAGCGCTGTACCCAGGGAGCATAAATGTCCAGGCACTTTCAGCTCCCCTTGCATTCGGTAAAGCAGCTTCTGGGAGACTGCAGCTAGTCAATGGACTCAGATGTCAGCTGTTGGGAATGAAAGTGCACTCTGGAAGCCAAGGTGCAAAAAAATGCCAGAGGTGTCTGATCTAAGGGGGTGTGGGCACATGAGCACCAAGTGCATCTGCTGTAGATAGGTGGGCCACCGAAGGCTCCTCAGAGGAGGGGACATTTAAAGATGAGGAGGAGCGGAGGAGAGTCCCACCAGCAGAGGAAGCCAGGCTCCTGAGAGCCAGCAGGTGGACCAGCCGCAGGGCTCTCCAGACACTGAAAGAGCCATGGACAATGGCGGATTGGGAATGAGCCTTTGTCAAGTCTGCTTTGTTCTACAAAGGACAGGGGTGAGTAGGAGGAGGCTTAGACACCCTGAACAACCTTGCCAGGTTCACAGGGCCTGCAAGGTCTCAGAGAGCCCAGGGCAGACCTGGGGGGCTGAGGGATATGTGCAGGTGGGAGGTGCAGGATGCAGGTTAGACCACTCAGCCTGCGGGCTGTTGAGGGACTGGAGAGGCATTTCAGGCAGGCTAGTAAAAGAATGAGCAGGAACACCCCGGCCTCTCTCTCTCCCACCCCTGACCTGGAGAGCCTCCTGTGCTTGCTACCATTCCTTCTCGGAGCAGAAAACCCTCTCAAGTACATAGATGCATCTGAACAGACACAGTTATAAATAAAGTGACAGATACCATAGCAACAGAGAAAGCAAAATGAAATACATCATCTTATTGTAAAGGGCAAAACCCATGCTATATATACAACAAGTGAGCATCCCCTTTCTCTTTCCTGCTCTTTCCCGTACAAATATTCCAGACTTCACAAGCAACAGGCCTGCTCCTCAGCCAAAGCAATTCTGATGCACAATTTATACATGTCTTTGTACATGTCTATTTGTGTGCTCAAGTGTTTAGTTATATAAAAGTGCCTATAGCTCTGTATATAGAGATATGTGTTAGATTATAGATGCACATACTGTATCTCTGCAAAATACTGAGCTATACGAGTGTAGGCTCTGTGGCAGATACATCTTCCAAAGATGGCAACAGGAATATCTCACATCCCACATGTTTATCTACAATGAGACTTTGACACTCTTCTTCTGACCCAGGAGGGTCTATGTCCCCTCCCCTTGAATCAGAAAGGGTTCCCAGTAGAGTCCATGAGAATGAAGATGTGTGAGTTCTGTGGATAGAGGGGAAAAGCCTTGTGCCAGTCTCTCTTGGGACCCTGGCTCTAGGGGCAGCCAGTGCCCATGTAAAAAGTCCAATTACCCTGAGAGCATGATGCTGGAGAAGCCATGTAATGATGCTTCAACTAATAGTCATGGCCAAGCCCAAACACATACCAAGACCAGACATATGAGGAAAGCTCTTCTGGATGCTCTAAAACACGGCATCCACCAGCCAGCTGAGCACCAGAGTGACCCCAGGTGACACCACAGAGAACAAAGAAACAGCCCAGCCTTGCCCAAATTTGGACCCACTAAATTTTTGAGACATAATAAAATGGTTCTCTTCGAAGCCGCTACATTTGGGTTTAGTTACTTACACCACAGGAGATAACCATAACAGCTGCCAAATCAATATCAAGATTGCCACCATTGACTGAGTGCCCAACCTGTGACACACTCTACGCTCAGACTTCACATTCACCATCTCATTTCATCCTCAAGTTAATGTCATAAATAATCATCATCGTAATCTTCACTTTCCAGATGAGAACGTTGAGGCCGAGGGGTCCAGAGACCTGTCCAAGATCTCAGGCAGGAGCCCTCACTCCCAACCACTAACTAGACTGTCTTGCTATGGAGATTTGATTGGCATATATTTCAGCCCTTTCCTGTACAGACTCGCCCACACTTAAAAATTAATTTTTTCAGAGAAGTAGGTTTTTTTATGCATACTCTTGTGTAACTTGCCATTTTCATGGCAACATATTTCAGTTAACATATTTCTGAGTCAATACATACAGATCTATATTACCATAGTCAATGGTTACATCCAAATGTGTCAGAGGATTTACTAATACATGTAATACATCTCCTAGAGATGGATACATACTTTTTAACATTCTTTTTATATAGTTACAAATTATGCTTTGGAGAATGGCTTTGCACAAATATCTTTGTGCCCTGGAATCATTATTTTCCTAGAACAGATGTCTACATATCGATGGATTAAACTCTGTAGATGTCATGCCTAAATTTCTATACTTGTGTATCTGAGTTCCTGCTTACCCAGGCCCTTAACAACACAGAGCCTCTCCATTGTTTTTAATTTCTGCCATCAGCACACTTCCAGCGGTGGTTGAAAAGTCCTATGGGAGCTGGTCTGAGAACTCATCCTTCCCTCTTCTCAGTGTTAAAGCTCATATTTCAGGCAAGGCCTAAAGGGAGCAAGGGAATGGTCTGCACTCTATCTCACCTAAGCTAGGGCTGAACCCCTGCCCAATCACTTGCTGTTACTGTAGTCCTGAGCAAGTCATTCCACCTTCCTGAGCCAGTTTCCTTATCTGTAAAATGGGGTTAAAAATAGAATCTCTTTGGAGTGCCTGAGTGGCTCAGTTGGCTGAGTACCCAACTTCAGCTCAGGTCATGGTCTTGCAGTTTGTGGGTCCGAGCCCCGCATCAGGTTCTGTGCTGACAGTTCAGAGCCTGGAGTCTGCTTCGAATTCTGTGTCTCCCTCTCTCTCTGCCCCTCCCCTGCTCATGCTCTCTCTCACTCTTTCTCAAAAATAAGTAAACATTTAAAAATTTTAAAAAATAGAATCTCCTCACAGGATTTGTGTAAGAACTTTATAGGCTGGTGTCCCAAAAGCATGCAGCCTTCTTACAGACACAAAGATAAATTATCACACATTATGCTGTGTCAGAGAAATGCATCTTAGCCTTCAAAAATTAGGGCTTCTGAAGTTTTAGAAAAAGAAAAGCGGTCTCTTTTGGTTTGGAAGCAGGTGGGTCAGTAAGCATCTTTGGAGTTAACTCTCTCTGTTGTCCCTCCATAATTTTGGATACTATCCCGCATACCCACCAAGAGTCCAAGGAGGCAGTAACCCCTTGTCCCTTGTCAGCTTATGATAGGTTTCAAATTAGAAAATTACAAGATTATATGAGTTTTATTACAACAATGCAGGGGTTGGAGGATGGACGTCGTGTGTGAGCAATCCTTGGCCTCCTCATCCATCTCTTTTTGAATGGAACTTAACATCTCAGGTAAGTCTCCCCTCCTCTCTTGGGCAACCCCACGGAGGAGCTGGGAGTGAACGCTTGAGCTGAAGGGGAAAAGCGTCTCCCTTGACACTCCTGGTGGCTTTGTGTCCTCCCTGTTTATTGGGGTGCCCAGCCAGGGGTGCAGCTTGCATTCAGAGGAGAGATCCAGATGCACTGCCCTCATCTTCAGAAGCTCCCTCCACAGATTTGCCCCATTTTCTTCTTTCTCCTGGGATTGCTCTTGACTGTTTAACCTTTGCCAAAAAAGACCCAAAAATGTGGTTCCCTGAATTCTAGGCTAAATAATCACACTATACCCAGTGTGTTGTCCAATGGAAACACCCAGGGGTCCCATGTTCAGTAGTCTTGTAAGGATCCTCTAAGGAAGCTGACTTGGACATTGGAACCCTGAGGTCAGCCTGCCTGGACTTGCTCTTGAAGACTGTCAAACTAATTCAAACCCAAGGATCCTCCTAAATATGTCTTCCCATTTAAGGAGTCTAAAGAGTTAACAAAAGAATAATATCAACGCCAGGCTTTCTCAACCATCGTTAGAAAAGTCCATTCCCTGTACTAGTTATCTGCTGAGTGACTTTCCCAGGGCCCAGTTCCTGATCCAGACCAATGTCACTGTCATCAAAGATGAGGAGAGTCTCAGGGACACCTCAGAGAAAGACACACTTGCCTTCTGGATGCCAGCTTGTCGAAGCCAGTTGTCCAGATTTCTCAGCTGTGAGTGAAGCACTCTCACAACATCAGGAGGTTAATCTCGGTGCCTCATTAACTGTATCTCTTTATACACTCTGCCTTCTCTCTCAGGAGGGCCATGCAGCTATTTCCATCACCTTGCGAAGTTGAGACATTGCAGCGGTGACCTTATGTTATACTTTTATTATTTTATTTTTTGCAGATGACCCTCTCCCCCCCACCAAGACTCTCCTCTTCCTCAGGCTGCATTCAGACCCTCTTGAAATCCATGCCCCTGTTGCTGCTGGGGTGATCCTGGCTCCCCTTACCACAAAGAGTGTGATCTCTCTCCAAGGCCACATGCCCAAGCATCAGTGGCCACTGCCCTGGCCTCTGGCTATGGGATCATTTTTGTCAGTGACGCTGACCTTTGTTGCAGCTGGAGAAGCATCCTTGGAAGATTCCTGAGGTGCAGATACAGTTGAGGCTTCCGACCACCCCAGGCCCCATGAGTTCCGACCACGTTGCCTTGGCCTTACCCCCAGAGCTTTTCTTTCCCTGGCTTTGCAGTTACTCAGGCCTGGGTAATTGGCACGACTTCAACAGCAGCTAAACAGGTCCCTCTGTCATACATTTCCTTGTAGTCACAGCACATGCCCCCAATGGCCTCCTTCCCTTTTGTTTCTGAACTCATTTCAAAATCACTTAGCTGACTCTTAACATAACATTTTAACTTGTTTCTTAAATAGTCTCCTTTCCTTTTTCCCCCTGGCTGAGTCCCTTCTTTCTTTTTCCATTTGTTCTTTTACTGACAAGGGAATTCGTTTCTCTAACACTGCCTAGATTGTATTATGTGAGTACAGCACAGAAAAACGGATGATATCAAAAAGACCTGCACCTTCTAGAAACATCCATCATTAAAGCAGATCTTGACCACCTGTGTCCCTCTCAGCTGTACATTCCCCTCTAGGGATGATTCCTCCATCAGGCCAATCTCTAGCTCAAGCCTTGACTTCATCTCTTATTACTCTCCTATTTCCTTGTTTTCCTTGGGTCCCAATTCCATAAATTAATTGAGTGTTTCTGCTCAGAGCACCTGTTTCTACACTGCTTCCGTTGGAGCTTATGTAATACCACCAACCTTCTCAGGTGACCCCTTTCATATATGTCTGGTTTTGTGTGACCATTTGGCCTGGCTATCCTGGAGTCCAAGAGGGGGCTGTCCAGCTGTTCCAATTACAGTGTCCACCTGTGGCTCTGAGATCGAGCTTCTACATGTTTCCTGAGCCTAGAGACCTCATCCTAATCTGCTCTCTCAGTTGTTGACTCTTTCTTGCTACATTAGACTTATTTGGCTCCCACCATTTTGTTACGATCCAGCAGCATCTAAAACACTTCTTTCCTGTTGGCTCCACCACCAAGGATGGTTGGGTGTAGATATATCTTTGCTTCCTTTTCACACCTGTCCAGCGTGTCCTGTGAGATCTCACTTACCTTCCTGACTGTCTGTGCTGGACCCAGACCTCAGCCCCACCAAAGGGCTCTCTCACCTTGACCTCATTCACTTTTCTTTCTTGCTTTGATAATGTATCTGAAGCACATTTTCAACCAGTTTAATCTTTTTACAGTTGTTGAGGTAAACCATAACTTAAAAAGAAAGCTCTAGTTATGGAACTTTTACATATCTTTCTTATCCATCCTATTTGCAAGACTTATTACATTGTTTTTTATTTATTGAGAGAAGGGGGTGGGGAGAAAGAGAGAATCCCAAGCAGGTTCCACACTGTCAGCACAGAGCCCGATGCAGAGCTCAAACTCATGAACTTGAGATCATGACCTGAGCTGAAACCAAGAGTCTGATGCTTACTGAACTGAGCCACCCAGGCACCCCCCACCTCCAGACTTACTACATTATTTTCTAATTCAGCATGAAAAATTGACATAAACTTGTCATGTCACATGGGGCCCTGCTACTTTATTTTTTCCTGACAGTACCCACCACCTTGTAGTGGATAAAGCAGCAACCAAGGTCCCTGAAACCTAAGGCTGTGGCCTGACATAATGTATCGACATTGGGGAAAACCCAGTCCTCAGCAGGAGCGGCCGATCTATGCGTGCCCGGCACGCCCATCTTAAGGTCTAACCATACTTCGGTGCCTTTGAGCCCACATGGAATGTAGTTGCTTTTCAATTTTAAGTCCTGGCTTACAGTCCTCACTGAGAAACACAGTAAAAGAAGCTGAAAATTATTCCTCCCACTCGCAACTAAAAAGCCCCTAAATTGAAATTCTGTCTGTTCTGTTCCTCAATCCTAAAAGACTCTTTTCTTCCTGCAAGCTGATGCTTGCCTTTGTGGCACTTGCTCAAGTCAGAATTGGCTGGCAAAACCCAGAGCCAACGCTGACTCGTGCTCTGGGTCTGGTGTCACATAGCAGACATTCACTCAGCAGCAGTCTGAGTGTAGAAAGTCTGCAAGCCCCAGGTGGAATTCCTGCAGGATGAGAGCTTCCTGAAGCACCTTGGCCATACTGGAAGCAATGTCTGAGCTATTCTGGGCTCTGAATGACAAGAGCAATGCCCATCTCTGAAGATTCCAGGCGAACCCTTTAATATGTGGGATTTTTATGGTGAGCAATAAATAACAGCTATGTACCCTCAGAGTTGGAATAAATGGAGAAATGACACATAAGAGTCAGGGAAATGGAAATAAAATATCAGCTCTATAACTGAACTGGCTGGTCTGGAGATTGTAGCTTGGGTGAACCACCATGAACTTGAGCTTCCCACCCTCCCTCATTCACCACACCGAAAGCAGCCAGCTGAGCCTTCTGGCCTCCTCGCTACAGGGGTGGAGGCGCCTGCTACTTCTCTGAATTTATCACATGGATAAGCAGAAGATGTGTGTCTCTTGAGGCTTCCAGGAGGCTCAGTGATATCTCCCCATGTCACTCATCAGATCACTGACTTCTCCTCCTGAGTTCCCTTGGGGAAGTGCTTGGTGTTGGGAAAGGGTCAGAGAGATGCCTCGAGTAGAAACTCAGAGATCTGGAGGAAGTGCTCCAGTACCAGTCCTAGGGGAATATTCTGTCTTCAGTGCTCTGCTTTATGCCTGGATAAAACTCCAGTCCTGTACTCAGAGCTTGGCTGAGCCACAAGGAATATTCCCGAAACCTCCAATAAATAATAAGGTGAACAAGAGGCAAAGAAACCAAAAGAATGCAGGAGGTGTATGAAAACTCTGACTCACATGCCTGCACTCTTACTCAAACCACCTCTGTCCTGCTGCATTCTGCTGGAGAGGCGCCCGCACGTGAGCTCCAAAGAATTGGTCCATCTCCTTGGGAAAATCAAGATGGGAAACCCTGGAAGTGGAAGAGCAGTCATCTAGGACAGGGTACAAAACCCAGAGCTCAGAACCAGGAAGAACTCTAATGGGGTCTCATTGGGATAGGATAGGAGTGAGACAGGAGGGGGAGCAGGGTTTCCGCTTGATGCCTCCAATTTCTGCCAGATCAGAGGGCTTGTTTTCATTGGCTAGGACAGGCATAATAGAGGCTTTGTTGGACTTGTTTTAAAAAGTCTTCATTTCACAGATGAGGATGTGGAGTCCCATGGAGGTAAATGAAGTTGGCCAAGGTCCCATGGCTGCTGAGCTAGGGTTTGAACCCCTGCTCCTGACTCCTAGCCCTTGTTCTTTAACAACAGGAGACATCTTTGGACCAAACTGGGCAAAGTCCCAATGACTCTTCCCTATCTCTTTGTCACACAGAGAGGTGCCAGGGGCAGCCTTGTTCTCCTGAAATACTCCCTAATTGACATGCAAATCATCTCCCACCCCAACCCAGAGTGGTTTTACAAGTGCTTAAAGAACACAGGCATATATACACAAATACTCCCCCATGTTTGGAGTAGGCAAGAATTCTTTGGGCATAAACTAAAAGGGAATAAACAAATATATGACATATCACATCATCAGTAATGGGAAGGCAAATTCTGAGTTGGATTGAAGAACAAAATTTTAGAACAGAAAGCAAAACCACTTGAAGAAAATGTCATAAAAACAGCATCCACCCACTGCTTGCTGCTTCCACTCTCCTTCCTTGTCAGCTCCGGCCAGCTGGTTTCTCTCTCAGCTCCACCTGCCACAGCTTCGAGGCCTGTTTGCAGTTCTCTGTCAGATTGTCCCCTCGGTTCCTCAGCCTTGTGCTCGGGAGACTAAGTCTTCCACACTGCTCTTTTCCTGATATTCATTTGACTGACCCTCCTTGTTATTCATGCCTTAAGTTTAAATATATCCTCTGAGTGGACATCACTGTCTGTCCAGAAACACTCTGTGACATAGTAGTCTACAATTATTCTAGGGGGGCACATAGAAGAAGTGGCAATCCCAGGGGTCGACATCATTGCCTTATGTCACATAACTCTCCATCACTGACACTGTCGCTGAAATGGCTTGAGGAGGATGATCCCAATCATCTTCAAGGGCATCTTTATGAGTGGTCCATGACCCATTATGCATGGACATAGACTTGAGCTGGATGAATATCTGTGCTCATGAGTGTTAGTGTGTACAGATTTCATGCAGTGTGCTCCAACTATGACCACCCAGAGGCTCAGAAGACATACTTACTTTTGACCCAAAGTTGAGAGCAATAGATGAGATGTTTGTTGGTTATAGCAAAATTCTGAAAGACAGCATCAGACTGTATTGATGGACTCACACTAGCAGCATCACATTTAATGGAGAAAGTAAGGGTTAATCCAGTGTGCTGAATGAATTCTCAAAAAATTGGTGGTACAGATAAGGGACAGAAGAGACGTGGTTTAATTGCAAACTATATGTAAAGTATTTTTTAAAAGATTTAAATCATACAGTTTGGAAAAAAATCACTTTTCAAAAATTTTACCAATGTACCTCTCCACCAGCTTCAGGACTTTTGACCTAGTGGAACATTCTAGAGCATTCTCCTAAATAAATAATAATAGATTTTGACACAGATGTGTACATATAAAAGGATTAAATTAGTGCAGCATTAAAAGAGTGAAAATGGAAATCATTTTAATGTTCAATAATAGAAACATTCAATGGAATATTATGCATTCATTAAATGAAATATTGCAAAGTATATGTACTGACAGCCTAATCTTTCCATTTTACAATGCTGTCTTCTAATTCAAGGTGTGCCTCTAATGACAATATTTTAGGCTTCCTGGGAAAACTGCAGAGAAAATTAAGGAGGTAAATCGTATCAGTCAGTCAATCACTTTCTTGATCTCTAAGGTTACCCTGTGAAGTGCTCTAGTGTTTCTGAAGGAGGTAAGGACAAGGAAAGGCATCTAGAAGTAAGTGGAACTTTGGATCAAACCTCAGCCACTGGGTAGGGGACCACCTCACTCTCATAAATGTAGGGCTAACCATGCCATTTCCATTGTCAGTGACTCCTAGGGAGAAAGATTCTCTGAGACATCATCTCCTTTAATATTTATTTGTTACATTTCAGCAATATGGAAATCACTTAAGAAGCTGTCAGTTTTCCAGACACTGTTATTTGCAGCTTGCAGCTTGCATCAATGAATTGGTGCACCTGTCACTTTCCCAGTACCCATTCACAACACCACTGCAGACCAAGTTCCCCACCTTCCTCCTGATTGCTCCTGTTGTCATCTGCAGACCCACTTATGGGAAGGGAGTTAGGATGATAAATTTCCATTACATCTTCTGCTTCAATTCCTAGGCATACAAGGTAAATGGAGTCCAAGAAGGCATTAAGCCTCTATTGACCAAACACCAGCACATTTCTGGAGCAGAGTCAATGAAGACATGCCTTCAATCCTAGGGCCAAGCTTATAGTCACAAGAAATAAAAATATTCTCCAGGTGAAGAGGAGTCATTCGTTTTAAGGTTAGCTAAGAGACTATTGAGGAATAGTTAAGAGCAGAGGCTTGGGGTCAGGCTAGAACTTGTTTGAATCCAAGCTCTACCACTCATCCACCATGTAGCCTTAGAGAGGAACTTCACTGGCAGCAAACAAACCCCAAATACAAATATGTGAGAGATTGGGATGGCAAATTGAGAGTCCAGTAGAAAAACCTCTACTTTGGTAAGGGGAGCCGCACACCTTTCATAGTAGAGCAATCACTCACTGGTGAGCACCATTCTGCTGCCCTTTGGCTATGAGTCTATTTCCACTGAAATGTCCAACTTATCTCATCCATTCCATGGAATGTCACTGTTTTGCATCATGTTTTGGTCCATCTCCATTATCACACTTACTTGTTTTGTGCTCCATTTCCTAAAAGTCTCAATTACTGGTAAAAACTAAGAAACCATTAATTTCTTATTCATTCAACCCACAAACACTGAATACCTACCATGTGCCAGACACCGTGATCAGTGCTGGAGACATAAGATGAATCAGACATGGTCCCTTTCCTGTATAGTCTGACAGCTCTCTAAACAAAAAGGTACAAGGTGTGCGTGTGTGGACAGGCAGAATGGGGCATAAAGAAGTGGGGTTGGGGGAGGTTGTCAGTAAAGTCATCATTTAGGTAGGGAAGCATGAGCACACCTTTCTTCCCAGCAGACCCTAAACTTTCAGGAGGAAATGCCCATGTTTGTCTTGTTCAACATTGTGTCCCTGGTGCCTGGGATGAGCCTTGACATACAATAGGTGGCTGGTAAATATTTGTTTACTGAAAACATGAAGTGTTTCCAAGTCTGAAGAGAGAAGGAAGAAAAGGCAGAGGTCATTTAAGGAAAAAGAGCCATATTTTCAAAAGCATAAGGAGGCATTGGAGTATTTGGGAATCTCTGAAGATTTTAAGGTAACCTGACAAGGGGATATGAGATGATTAGGAAGTAGTGAACAGTAAAGCCGAGGAGGTGACCATAATTTCTGTGCTATATTGAAGTGATTAGATTTTTACCCTGAGGACAATGGAATCTACAGGAAAAATTTGACTAAGGAAGAGAAATGATCAGCTCTTCATTTTAGAAAAAGGCCCAGATATATCAGGATGCCTTTTGAGTAGGAAGACAGGAAGCCATTTGGGGAGGCCCTGGTGATAGGGATTAGATTGGATGGAGATGGGGTTTGAGCAATGAGAAAGGTTGACTAGACCTTCTGCTTCATGTGGGATAAGAGAACATCAGGAGCCAGTGATCATTCTGGACAGTTGGTGAATGTCTTCTCTGGTGCTGAGGACAGAAAGCTGGGCAGATAGACAAGGCTCCTCTTCTTGGGGAAAAGACTGCCTGATCCAGGCTCTGGGTAGCACAGAGTGGGTGTCTGGTAAATTCCACATCAAGGGAGACAGAGGGAGAATGAGAGCAACAAGCAGGGACCCAGTCTCTGTGAGGTGGAATTCCTGCAGGAAATGGAACTACACCTTCAGCCTGAAAGATGGGAAAATGCCTGGCAAGGGAGGCAGTGAAAGAAAGGAAGACACAGACATGCCCACAGCCACAGAGGCGAGGAAGAGCAGGGAGTGTTTGAGAACATGAAAGAAGTTGGTTGTGCTGAGTGTGAGGAGGGACCAGTGGGAGCCATGGGACACGTGGGGACTGTTCCTAAAGGGTCTTCCTTGAAGGGAGGTTAAGAAGCATGGGCTTTGTCCCAAGCTCAATGGGAAGCCATTGAAATGTCTTGAAGGAAAGGATGACAGGATCAGATTTGTATTCCAGATCCATCTGTGTGTGGTGGAAAGTCTTGAGACTGGGCTGGTGGCTGGACAGTGCTCTGGGTGACAGAAGACAGAAGTCTGGGTTAGGATCACAGCCCAGAGAATGCACAAAAGTGGAGAGACACTTGTGCAGCATCAGTAGGCACTGGAAACCAATATGCTATAGGGGGAAAGGGAAAGAAAACCGCATTTGAAAGTCAGGCTTTGAGGAGAAATAACTTGATGATGAATACTGGTGACCTCCTCTGAGCTGGGATACAATGGAGGAAGCTCAAATTCTATTGAGTGTGACTGTGTGCATATATACATATATGTGTGTCTGTAAGTGTGTACACATGGGTACGTATGCAAAAGGAACACCACAGTGTTTAGCTGAGGACACTTTGAATCTGAAGCCATCAGGTAACCTGAATCAGGAGCATCAGCCCAGACTGGAGACCTGACTTTGTGACCCAGTCGGACAGAGATACAGTGGGAAGACCATGACAGGGGAAGACCCACTGGAGCAGAATGAGAATAAAGAACCAGGAACACGAGAAAGATGGAGATGGAGAAGTTGACTCATGACAAAACCCAGGAAGAATCTGGAATTCTTGTCCTATGACATTTCCCTCGATTTCATCTGCGTTAGCATCCTTGGAAGAGCCTGAACATCCGGGGTCTTCAACCTTAATAATGGGTGGGCTGGGCTTGGGGGGACAGGAGTATGAGCAGAAGGTGCAAATTGGTGAGAAAAGCTATTTTTACAATGCTCCAAGGGATGAAATTCAAAGATTTGTGTCACTTTTTCAAAGCATAACAGCAATTACTGCCAGGGGTCACATCGAAGGCTCAGAAACTCCAGTTCAGGGTATCTTCTGCTCCCTCTCCCCCATAGATTGAGGGCTGGGAGGTGGTGTGCAGGGAGGAATGGCTCAAAGGAAACGCACGGGCACGTGACACCAGACTGGAGGTCTGGGTAAAGAAAGTTCTTCGAGAAAAGTTTGCATCTTGGCTGCATGTCTTGCTTTTTTCAGTATGACTCAATTTTGGTGAGAAATAAGCATTTTGGCTGTTCTTCAAGAACAGAGCCTGTTGTCGATGAGAACTTGGGACAGCACGCACTCCTTCTCTCTGAAGACCCGCTGTCCTCTCTCCCCAAATCCGTCTGCTCTGGCTCAGGAAGGAACACTGAGCCCAACACATATGTGTCAGACATGCAGCACTATGTCTGCCACAGCCAACCATCTGCAGGAGCCCGGGTCTGCCAGCTTGTCACCAGCAGGGAAGTCCATTTCACATCCTCTCCCACTTACCAGTTGCAAATTTTCTTTGTTCTGATGAAGCTTTCTGGGGGGTTTATGACCAAGCTAACCATATCTGTAAAGTTAGGGTTAAAAATTCTTATTTCACAAATTATTCCCTTTGTGTGACAGTTGAATATTGACTAAGGACAAAGCCTGCAGGTCATGGGTGAAAAGAAATTTTGTCAGGCAGAAAGAGCTTTTCAATTAAAAATGTCTGATGTTGGAGAGTCTGGTAACTGGTAGACGGTAGACTGGTAGATGGCCTGGGCATCAGGATTTTTTAAAGTGCCCCTAGGTGATTTTAATGTGCAATAAAGTGGAAAGCCACTGGTTCGGAAAAGTGCTTCTCACATTTAAATTTGCATAAGGATTTTCTGGGCATCTTGTTGAAATGAAGATTCTGATCCAGAAGCCCTGGGGTCTGCCTGAGATTCCTAATTTCTACTAAGCTCCTAGGTGATGCTGCTGCACCTGGTCTGTAGACCACATTTTGAGCTAGAAGCCTCCAGATTAGAATGTCCTTCAGCCTAGAATATAGTCCCCATCCTTGTCTGCTGGGAAAACAGAATCAAGACTCCACTTCAGTGTCCCCTGCATCTCAAAGACTTTTTTAACTTTGTATGCCATTTTCTTTCTCACCATAGAATTGAGCACTCCTTTCTATGTGCCCTTACTTGAGTGGCACAGCCCTTGGTCCTCTCTTTTCCCTGACCCTGGGCATCTTGAGATTCAGATGAGGTCTTGCTGCTCTCTGCATCTCCCATGTAGTCAGTGCCAATAACTATTTACTGAATGAATGGGTATGATTCACTTGCTTGACTCACCAGACCTTATTTTTCTTTATACCTGTTATAGTCATTTGTTTATTTATCTTTTTCTTCACTGATCTACCCACATGATCAGAAACATGATATATGCTCAATAAGTATTTGTTGAATGAATAAGTGTTAGAAAGGCACCATATTCAATGTAAGGCAATGTCTAGCCACAGATGGTCAGGCATTTGTCATTTACTGGGCTGAGGGAGATGGAGAGTGTAGTAGGGTTGGGAAGTCAGCCAACGTGGAAAACTTTAGGCCCACCCGTGCATTTTGAGAGCTGTTCGATTTGTGCCTGGCACATAGTTGGCACTCAATATACCTTAAAAATGACTCTTGGGACCCCTGGGTGGCTCAAATGGTTAAGTGTCCAACTCTTGGTTTTGGCTCAGATGATCTCAAAGTTCATGAAACTGAGCACTGCATTGGCATTCTCTCTGCCCCTCCCCTGCTTGCACTCTATCTCTTTCAAAGTAAATAAATAATATTTTTTAATTACTCTAGTTAACTTTTAATAATTTTTCTCTGCTTCTGAATAAGCCTTCAATGCTTTTTAAACCTTGAGTTCAACATATGCACACTACTAAACCCATTACACATTCATCTATCACCCATTCACCCTTCCACACACCCATATGAATATTTTGGCAAATGTTCAACAATAAAATTTTTTATTAGGGAAGGGAGTCGGCTAATATTCTTTGTTCAACAATGAAACATAACAAATGTATAAAAGAAATATCCCTCTCTTGGCTGAGTGAAAACTAAAAGTGCCAAGATCAATCAGAAAAGCATGCTCTAGGGGCGCCTGGGTGGCTCAGTCAGCTAAGCATCCGACTTCGGCTCAGGTCATGATCTCACGGTTCGCGGGTTCGAGCCCCGCGTCAGGCTCTGTGCTGACAGCTCAGAGCCTAGAGCCTGCTTCGGATTCTGTATCTTCCTCTCTCTACTCCTCCCTTGCTCATGCTCTGTCTCTCTCTATCTCTTGATAATAAATAGCATTTAAAAACTTTTTTTAAAAAAGAAAGAAAAACATGCTCTAAAGGTCAAAGATCCAGAGACCATTCAATTTTTGCCTATATTTTCCTATTAACCTTAACATAGACATACATTTCCTTCTTTGTTTGTTACAAACCAGAGTCACTCAGAACTGAAATGCCTTGGGGCACCTGCGTGGCTCAGTCGGTTGGGTGTCTAACTTCGGTTCAGGTCATGATCTCACAGTCTGTGGGTTCGAGCCCCACATCAGGCTCTGTTCTGACAGCTCAGAGCCTGAAGCCTGCTTCGGATTCTGTGTGTGTGTCTCTCTCTCTGCCCCTTCCCCACTTGCTCTCTGCCTCTCTTTCTCTCAAAATAAAATAAAGACATTAAAAAATTAAAAAGAAAGAAATGAAATGCCTTGCTCATGACAGAACTCAGGGTGGGAAGGGTGGGACTCAGAGGAACAGTATTAACTTCCCCAGGGCAGACCCAAGGTAGGGCTCTGCTGAGATATTGACTAGATGGTTCTACAGAGGCTTGCCAAAAATAGGATGGGAGATAATAGAGATGGACAAGGCTTAGCCAGACAATCATCTTGTATTGCTCACTGGCCCAAAATTGTTCCCTGAGATGTGCTTTCCAGTTATTTGGACAGATTTCTATGATCTTAACAGATTGCTCCTGGGTAGAAAATAGCTTGACTTCCCCAAGCTCTGACAACCCTTAATTTGTCCTCGTTAATTCTTTTGTACCCTGTGTGGATTCCAGAGGGAAACACACCTAACCGGCTCTCTGGCTGGGCGGCTGATTTCCTCAGCATTGCCCAAGATGCTCTTCTCAGAGAATCTTAATACACAGCATGGGTGGAGGCAGAGACATTCGCTTCTCAGTGGTGATCAGCCTTTGGAAAACGGCAAAGCCGTGCCGACGATGTCTCCAAGGAATGGTCTGTCCACATGGTTTCAGCCACAGAAGCCCATGGATGAGGAATGGTAAAGGCAGAGGCAAGCTTTGTGGGGCTAGAGGATTTAGCACTTCCCATGGCTGTGAGGCTGGTGCTTCCCCTACCTCCATCCTCCCCTCTCCCATCATCCACAGATGTCTTTATATACTTCCTAACAATTCTGAAAATCTTTATTTTAAGAAGTTGCTTGCTGAATCATTTTGACTGCTGAGACAGAGAAACTGAAAACCTAGCCTCACTCTCTCACTAACCAGTGACCAGGCTAGGGTAAGCCCCTTCACCCATCTGTCCTGCTCTTGGCTTATCTCCACCCGGAGAAGGGACATAGAAGAGAGAGAGGAGAGACACAAAACAGTGATTATAAGCCCTGACTGCATCCATGCCACCCCCACTTCTTAGGAGAGTAGGTGACTTCTGGGAGTTTCTCAACCTCACTTTTCCCATCTGTACACTGAGGATCTCCAAAGGAGCCACTTCATAAGGTATTAAATGCATCAATATTTGTAAAGTGCTTAGAACAATGCCTGGTGCGTGGTAAGCGCAATACAAACATTTGTTATTTTTAAGAACAGAGGATCCCTGTTTAAGTACGTTTCCTCCTAGATTTAAAGAATGAATCCTCACCTTGGTGAATATTTTTGGCTGCCCACTAACAGTTTTCATGTCCCTATTTTCCTTTTCCCAAAAGCCCCTAAATATCCTTTGGAGAAATACCCTCAAACTCTCCCCCTGTGTGAAAATGGAGTACTGTTACAGACCACATGGGCTCTAGTCCAAAGGACAACAGTTCATTCAGCTCATTCAGTGAGTCTTTAAAATAAATTTAAAACTATATATTTGGCCAAAGCATTCTGGGTAAACTTGAGGAAAAAAAATCCCCCCTCCAACTTTTATCAGGGTCTTTCTAATGTACTTTCCAAGATGTGCCACATCAGAAGAGATCCTTCTGTAGCTGCCAGCAGCCTTACTCCATTATGCTTTCAAAACACACATGAGACCAAAATCTGGATACACAGGATTTCTGGAGGACATAATGATAATCTCTTTCATTCATAAAGCAACTTACAAACAGACTCTATATTCATTCACTGATTTTATTTGTACTATAACATTCGGGCGTCCTATTTTTAGGAGAAAATAGTGAGCATCTTGATATAACCCAAGATTCTTGGAAGCCTAGTGGCCCATCTTGCTGGAGGGCAGTATGTGGCCAGAATCTGCAGTTGTGCCTTCTGAGGCAGCAGAGTACCCTCTCCCTTGTGTTGAAACACTTTCTTCTTCAGGTTTCTAGGAAACTCATACTCTTCTGGTTCCCCTCCTCCCCACGACCACTCCCTCTCCAGCCCTTTCCTCAATCCAGTTCTTTTTTCCAGTGTCTGATATTGACAGGCAGGGACTGCATTGTTCCTCTCCTCCATGTGCTCTCATTAGATGAACCCATTTCCCTAGCTTTCCATGCTGTCTATTTGCTGGCAGATATGTTTGTTGTCCGCAGTCTTATTAGAACGTAAATTTCAAGGCAGAAGGGACTTTGACCACTCAGTTCAAGTCTGTATCTGCAGAGTCTAAAACAGTACCTGGCTTTCATTTCCTTTGAATACATGCCCAGAAATGAGATCATGAGATTTCTGAATCATATATTTCCTTTGATTCTTTGAGGAATCCCTATACTGTTTTCCATATGGCTACCCCAATTTACATTCCCACCACTAGTGTACAAGCATTCCTTCCTTTTCTCCACATCCTCACCAACACTTCTCTTCTGTCTTTTTGGCAACAGCAATATAAACATATATCAAATATATTTGACATACAATGAAATTATTTATCTTTAAAAAAATCCTGACATGCCCAACAACATGGATGAACCTAAAGAATATTGTATTAAGTGAAATAAGCCAGACACAGAAAGATAAATCCCACATGATCTGTCTTATATGTAGTATCTCCAAGCATAGAACTCAAAGCAGAGGGCTGAATAGTAATTTCCAGGGTCTGGAGGGTAGGGGAAATGGGGAGGTAAATGTTGACCGAAGACACTCAATAAATGTGGGGAAAATTAAATGAATGCATGGTTCCAAATACAAGACACTTGTTCCAAAATACTTTGTTTCTGGGAGAGGCAGTGGAGACTAAGACTTCTCAAGCACAGCACAGTTTCCATTTGGAGCCATATAGTTCTCTGTCTGAGGCAAGCTGTCTTGTGCATGACAGGATGTTTAGCAGCATCCCTACCTTCCACCTGCTAGATGCCAGTAGAAATCCCCAGATGTGACAATGAAACATCTCTCCAGTCATTACAGAATAGCCCTGAGAGTGCAAAATTTCCCCTGACTGAGAGCCACTGCAGGTTGTGGAAAGATCCTTTACTGTCAGCAAAAGATCGGGGGCCAGTGGCAGCTGTGTGACGTGTTATTTACATCTCTGTGCCTCAGTCTCCTCATCTGTAACTGAAGGGCTAGAATGCCGACCCCATAATGCAGTTGTGCAGATCACATGCTCAGTGTATCCCGAGATAGCCAGCATAGTGTCATTGCCCTCTGGGCTCTGGGACCAGCTTGCCTTGTGCATCAAGGTCTCATGCCTCAACTCGAGCCCCACCGGCTCTCTTGATTTTGTCTCACTATTCTCACCTGTCTTCAAGGACTTGGATCCTCCCTCTTGGTCTGTCTCCAGTGCCTGGGGTCTCTCTATCTGTATTTTGAGCTTCTTCCTCCAGTCATCCCTCCAGGGCCCGGGTTTGTCTCCCTCCTGTGTTCCACATCTGGTACTAGAATGACAGATCCATCTAAACTGTTTTCTCCCTGGCTCTGTCCACACGTGAGCCCCTCTGGTTCCATCGCCCTTCCAGCCACCTGCCTCAAACCAAAGTCACTCTAACATGTGAGGCTCACACTGTACCCACAACTGTACAGATGGAAAGCAAACCACATGCCTGGGCTTGATTCCATAATCTCCAACTACACGTGAAGATGATGACCTCCTGGGCTCCAAGCTTCTCATCTTAGAAATTAGAGATTTGTTCACAGTTAGCTGGAGTTGCCTTTCCCATTGGCCATCAGGTAAGTATCTACCTTCCTTCCTAGAATCCATGGAATTTTAAGTCTCCTTTTGATTTCAATATTGTATGGCCAGGTTTCAAACCAGGAGTGAGAGAACAACTAAGGGTTAAGAAGGTCAAGAATTAAGGGTTAAGCCCAGTTAAGGGTTAAAATTGAAATCTTCTCCATCAGAATGATGGCTGCCTCCTCTGTCCCCATCTGGTTGCTTTCTGATGATGGGGATGTAGTGAATAGGGTCCCAATTTGGGGGAAGGCAGACAGACTGTGGGGATCTCCACTATGCCTCTCACTAGCACTAGCAGTGCAAACTTAAGCAGGTTAGTCAATCACTCTGAGCCTTTGACTCCCTTTTCTTCCCCACCAGAAGCAGTACTTTTGAAAGCTATGTGTGTAATGTATGGGAAGCACCAATAAACAGCAGCTGGCACAAGATGGGCCTTGTGAAATGCCATTTTCTCTTCCCTTTACCTTCCCAGCCCAGTACCTCTAGTTAATCTTTCCACTATCTAGCATAAAACTGTCAGCTCCTTTTGGGCAAGGCTCCTATTTTATTAATCTTTACATTTCTCCACCCTCTATTCTACCATATTGCTTTTACATAGTGATGATTCAATTAAGCATCTATTGGATTAAATGGACTTGAAATTAGACATGCTGTAGAACAAGACATAAAAATAAATCATGTTAAAATGCAGTTGAAAATAATGAAAAGGTATCAATACAGAAGAACTAGAATGAGAAAGAGAAATTGGCCTGGAAGTTCAATACATGGTGTCTGTCAACGGCTCTGCATGGGTGAGTGGTGATGAGGAGCACGGACTTCGCAGCAAGACTGCTGAGTCTGGAGTCAGGTGGGTCCAGTGTCTAGTGGAGTATCTGCCGCACAATAAAAGTTCACATAATAACCACTTAATGAAGCTTGATTAATGTTTTAATGTATTTGAATCCTAATTATATCACTTACAAGCAATGGTTTTACTTCCCTGAGACTGATTTACTAATCCATAAAATGGGAATAATAATGAGGATGAAATAAATTAATGTGAGTAAGAAAAGTGACCCAGTTCCTAGCATGCAGTTTGTGTATTACATGTTATAGGTATTATTGCTACCGAGTTTTTCTTTTGGCTTGGGCAGACTGACATTGCTGTTTGTGACTATGGTTCCAAATATTCCTGCGTGTTGACAATCACATCCCATGGCACATTGGGTAGCTTCCAGTGTACCAAAGCTAGAGAAAACAGTGGTGGTTGTGGGATCAACAGTGGGGCACAAATCAGACCAGGTCTAAAGCCTACAAGCTTTGTGACATTGAGCAATTCACCTTACCTTTCTGATCCTTCGAGTCTGTATGCATATGGAGTGTCATGATGTACGATGTTTTCCATTTCTGAAAAATCTCTCGGTAGGACTAATTGACCTTGAAACGTCCCTCCATTCTTACAAGTGAATGACTAAAACATAAGGCCATATTTCTCTAAATATTCACCAGTGAAATTTACATGTGTTTGGGAGGTGAAGGTGGTAGGGAGAAGGGAGTGATCATGATGCGGGGGGTGGGGGGTCAGAAATACTAGCTACCAAACCAATAACCTGGGATTCAGACTCACACATTTTATATACCCCATCTCCACATCCTTGTCAGAACTATGCTCTCAGCTCTGCTTTCCCTATAAGAAAACTAAAATTGAAAGATGTGAAAGAGCTTGTCTCCCCAAAGGGAACCCTTTTGTGCTTTTGTGCTGACCCTTCCTCAACCCAGCCTCTCTCATCAGCAACTGCCTGGATCATACACTCAGATGGGATGACTGTTGTTTGGGCCTCCAGTCCTCTGTGATGCTGAAAATCAGATCATTTTATTTCCCTGAAGGACCCTAGACTGGCTCTGAGGGAAAAGTCCAACTTAGCACGGCTTCAAAGGTCCTGCGTGGTCTGCCTCACCTGCTTTTTGCCTAGCTGCATCTTCAGCTGTCACCTGTCTACTGTGTTTGTGGAGCACCTTCTCCATCCCAGACACTCTGCTAAACTGCCTCCCAACAGTGGGATGTATCTCTGCTCCTCAACTGTAAGGTAGGAGGTCTGGACACACCATAATCAGCCACTCACGCAGGTCATCTGTCAGGCCAGCAATCCATGAACTATCACTCCTCCTCATCATCATCTGCCTCTTAACAATAGTTAATATTAATTAATCACTAATGATTGCAAAAGTGAACTATTGGGACATCATCAAGATAAAAAGCTTCTGCATAGTGAAAATAAATAATCAACAAAACTAAAAGGCAACATGGAATGGGAGAAGACATTTGCAGATGACATCCCAAATAAAGGGTTAGTATCCAAAATCTAGGAAGAATTTATCAAACCTGACACCCAAAAAGCAAATCATCCAGTGAAGAAATGGGCAAAGGACATGAACAGACACTTTTCCAAAGAAGACATCCAGATGGCTAACAGACACATGAAAAGATGCTCAACGTCACTCATCATCAGGGAAATACAAATCAAAACTTCAATAAGATACCACCTCTCACCTGTCAGAATTACTAACATTAACAACTCAGGAAAAACAAATGTAGATGAGGATGCGAAGAAAGGGGAACCCTTCTGCACTGCTGATGGTCATGCAAACTGTAGCAGCCATTCTGGAAAATAGTAAAGAGGTTCCTCAAAAAATTGAAAATAGAACTACCCTACAACCCAGCAATGGCAATACTAAGTATTTATCTAAAGGATACAAAAATGCTGATTTGAAGGGGCATATGACCCCAATGTTTATAGCAGTGCTATCAACAATAGGCAAATAGCCCAAATGTCCATCAACTGATGATTAGATAAAGAAGATGTGGTTTATATATACAATGGAATATTACTTGGAGATCAAAAGAATGAAATCTTTCCATTTACAACAATGTGGATGGAACTAGAATGTATTGTGCTAAGTGAAATGAGTCAGAGAAAGATAATATCATACTATTTCACTCATATGTGGAATTTAAGAAACAAAACAGATGAACATAAGTGAAAGGAAGGAAAAATAAGATAAAAACAGAGAAGGAGACAAACCATAGGAGACTTTTAAATACAGAGAACAAACTGAAGGCTGTTGGAAGGCTGTTGGGTGGGGGGATGAGCTAGATGGGGGATGGGCTAGATGGGTGATGGGCATTAAGTAAGGCACTTGTTGATGTGAGTACTGGGTTATGTAAGAGATATATAAGAGATGAATCACTGGATTATTGCACTATAAGTTAGCTAACTTGGATTTAAATTTTTAAAAATCGGAAGAAAAAAACACTAATGATAAAAGCACTATTTTGTTTTTTGTTTGTTTGTTTGTTTGTTTAATAATTTATTGCCAAGTTGGTTTCCATATAACACCCAGTGCTCTTCCTCACGAGTGCCCCCCTTCCATGACCATCACCCCCCTTCCCTTTTCCTCCTCCCTCTTCAGCTTTCAGTTTGTTTTCAGTATTCAAGAGTCTCCCTCCCTCTCCCTGACTTTCTTTTCTCCCCCTTCTCCTTCCCATGGTCCCTTGTTAGGTTTCTCTTGTTAGACCTGTGAGTGAAAACATATGGTATCTGTCCTTCTGTGCCTGACTTATTTCGCTTAGCATGACACCCTCGAGGTCCATCCACTTTGCTACAAATGGCCAGATTTCATTCTTTCTCATTGCCATGTAGTATTCCATTGTGTATATAAACCACATCTTCTTGATCCATTCATCTGTTGATGGACATTTAGGCTTTTTCCATGATTTGGCTATTGTAGAAAGTGCCGCTATGAACATTGGGGTACATGTGTCCCTAGAATAACTGTAAATAATTTGGTTTTACTTAAGGCTTCCCACAAGCCTATGACATAGGCATTTTTATTTTCACTTTCCAGATAAAAAAGATGCCTCCCAGAGAATTTAAAAGACCTGCCCAAGGTCACCCAGCCAGGAACTGGCAGGGTTAGCATTTGTGCACCGGAAGTGAGCCTGGATTCTTAACCACCGTGGGCTACTACTCCAGCGCCCGGTTACAATTGGTGGTAGGGTCCATAATGGAAAGGCTTGAGCCACTGTCAGCGTGCTATTGGTGATGGGGGCTTGGAGAAGCTTCCTTGAGGAGGCAGTATGGGAGTGTTGATCTTGTCACCAGCCCCTTGGGGAAAGAACACCTACTGTCCCTTGCTCCCATCATCCCAGACCCCATTTCCTCTGTGTAGAAGGCCTACCTCTCTTCATCAGGCTAACATCTGCTCATACTCTCATTGGCCAAGCAATTATTGGGCCAGCTCTTGTGGCAGCCCCTCTGGAGTCTTAGTCCACAGAGATAAACAGACTTGACCTCTACCCTCTGGTGTTCACCATCTGGAGGTGAGATGGATGTGCAAATATGCACAGAAGGGGCGAGAGCCCTGGCATCATGGGGTGCACTAAGAAAGGTTGCAAGGGAAGAGAAACATAGCTGGTCTGCTTAAAAAAAAAAAACATTACCACCATCTTTCAGCATAAAAATCTTCTGTAGAGTATATATTTTTAGCCTAAGATCAGTTTCAGTTCAGCAATCTGAAAGCCTCTAGTTATTCTTATCAGCACAATAACTTCTGTATTCCCATCTCTTCTAAGCTTCCTCCTTTCCCACGTCCCTCTTTCCCCTTCCCCCTTCCCTCTTTCCTTCCTAATAATTATGCAGAGATGATATGAGTGCCTCCCTACCTTCCTCCATGCCAGGCACTATGCCCATTGCTCATCCTTCAAAACTCTGCCCCAGCCCTTCCTTCAAAAGATCCTTCTTGAACTATAAGTTTCCTAAGAAAGTTGAATAGGGTTTGCTTCTTTCTATTCACTGTCTCCCATGAGACTGATTGAGACCATGGTCGGGAGATGTGTTTTCTGTTTCCCACCAGACAGTGCACTCTCTGCCTAGAGAGTTTGATCCAGTACCTGCACATAAGGGCTCAATATAGGTGCTCAGTAACTATTCATTGTATGTATAAATACTTTTCATTCAGGAAGAAACCACGATAGATGTGATAGGAATTACGCAAACAAAAAGGGCCTGATCATACAATTGAAGTTCTCTGGCAACCTGAGATTATATGAGATGTTCCAGGTTCCATAAATTCTGTGGTTACTGATAGAGGGCAGTGTGGATGCCTAATTCCTTTTGGCACAACATATCTTTCGTGATAGCGGGCATCTCTACTACATCTCTTTACTTAAGACTCATGTAGAATCTCTGATTTTGGAAAAGACTCTTTATGACCCTTGTCTTCCAGAGTATTTGAATCTCAGATTTTGAGCCAAACGCATGGCCACACAGAGAAAAATCTGCATCTCTTAGCCTCTCATTCAGCCAGATGTTGCTGTCCTTAAAAGTAGGAGGCCTTCCCCTCACCTCTCCCCTACCTCAGTCTTGTTGGATGTAATATCCACGCATCCATGTTGTGTAATTTCCATTCAGACAAGGGCCATTCCCAATGGATGGTAGAGAAACAAGACAGGAGCTTGAGTCTCTGGGAGCTTGAGTGCTTTCTGGTCTTGAAATGCTTGCCTCCAGACCTAAAGGAGAGAGAGACATAAGTAGATCTCCATCTTGTTGAAGACACTGATATTCTGGGCTTCTGCTGCATGTAGCCATATCTGACCTTGACCAATATACTGATTTTCCTTTTGTAGAAACCCAGATCATCAGAGGTACATGGGACTCTAGACTTAACCTAATACAATGTTTCTTAATAGTTCTGGAGTTAAGAATATTTTTAAATTCAGTGAAAGCTGACTACTCTGAAATAAGATAAAATGCCTGTCTATACTGGACCATGGCCCTTATGTCTAAACATTTGGTTGCAAACCCTCATTTTAACTATGGACAAGCTGTGTCTCAGACAGATTCCAAAATTGATGGAGTATCATCAAAGCATGAGTGGGAAAGGGGCAGAGAGAGAGAGGGAGACACAGAATCTGAAGCCAACTTCAAGCTCTGAGCTGTCAGCACAGAGCCCGATGTGGGGCTCAAACGCACAAACTGTGAGATTATAACCTGAGCCGAAGTTGGATGCCCAGCCAACTGAGCCACCCAGGTGCCCTGATTTCTTGGCAAATATTGATGATTTCACCTCCTTTATCGATTAAATAATCCACTGATTCACTCATCTACTTAAGAAGTAATTATTGAGCACCTTCCAGGGTCAGGCACAAGGCACTGTATCATTACACCTGGTGAACACAGCACGGATATCACTCCTATCCTTACGGGGCTTACATCCAGTGGATGAGTCAGACATTAAACAAGTCAAAGGTCAGATTCCTTTATAATAACACATTGGGATGAGTGCTCTGATAAAGGTGATTGATATGGTAGCAGATAACAATAGGACAACAGCTGGAAATCATGGAGACCACCTTGTGGAGCTGAACTTTAAGCTGAAATGAAAGACGGGAAGGAACCAAACACGGGAAGAGTAAAGTTGAGTGTGTTCCAGATGAAGGAAACAACCCATGCAAACACCCTGAAAAGGAAAGAACAAGAACATTAAAGGACTAAAAGAAAGTTCAGTATGGTGAGGTTATGTCACAGGGAAGGATTTGAAATGTAGGCCAGGTCAAGGCCCATTTGGCCCCTTGATGACCTGCCAACAAATTTAGGCTTTTGTCCTAATTACAGTAAGAGGGCATACGACAGCTTTCTTCCAGAAGGAGAAGGGATATGATTCTAGGTTTTCATAGGATGACTGTGGCTATGTGAAAATGACCTGGGATGGTCAATAAGAGCAGACACAAGGAGACATTTGAAAGCATCTAGCTGTAGCCCATTTCACTGTGCAGATGGATCTGAAATGAATTTGGCGTGTAGAATGGATCTTGCTTTGGTGGTAGACTGGTTGTAGAGTGTGAAGAAGAGGGATGGACCAGAGAAGGGCCAATGAGTTTCTTGTAAATCTTAGAGGATTCTTCTTGGGAATTCTCCTGGAAAGAGAACCTGGATATATTCTAGTGCTGACAGAAGATCCTTCTCAACAGCTGTGGACCTGCACACAGACCTTTACTGAATGCAAAAGCAAAACAAGGTTAAACTCCAGATTGCTTCAGTAGGCTAGATGCCACTTTGTAAGGAAACGGCTGGAAAGTATGCATTCAGAATGAGGTTGGAAAGAATTTCATTCATCTATTTTTGATAAAATTACCACAAATAACTCACTGACTTGATTTGGAAGAAAATAAGATGTGTGCTACAGTTTTTGACTTATGCTTACATGAACTGACTACATTTCTACAAGAAATTTAGAACTTTAATTCAAAAACATTTCAGAAAACATTTCTACTTAATTACTCATGATAATTATGTTTCTATGGCAATAACTTAGTGTTTTAGAACTAAAATAAGTGACAATTGATCACTCACCTGTCTTTGAGCAACAAGTGGGAAATGTAGTGAGGATTGCCTGTCATTATCTTTTTCCAGTTGGGAAAGCTGAGTTCTTCCCTGACTGAGTCCAGGTCTCAGAAGCTTGTTACAAAATGAAAGCCTCCCTCCATCGTCCCTGCCACTCCAGCAGGACAGATAGGGAATCAAACATGAAGCACATAGTAAAGCCAAGTAATTTCATCTATGTTAATCTATATTAATTTTTATAGCAATCTAGGTAGGTTTTTTTAATGTTTATTTATTTAATTTGAGGGAGAGGAAGCAGGGGAGAGGCAGAGAGAGAGAGAGAGAGAGAGAGAGAGAATCCTAAGCAGGCTCTCCACTGTCAGCAAAGAGCTCAATGTGGAGCTTGATCTCACAAACCATGACATCATGACCTGGCCAAAATCAAGAGATGGACACTTAACTGACTAAGCCACACATATGCCCCTGGGTAGGTTTTTTTTTTAAATCTCTACTTTACATCTGAGGAAAACAAGGCACAGAGAAGCTGAAGGAGGAATGCAAGGGCCCACAAGGAGTAAGAAGCAGAGTTGTATCTTGAAAATTTATGCTGTAGATCACATCATTCTCATGCAGTGAGACCCTCATGTGTTCCAGTTTAACTCATTTCTCAAGTGTTTCCCAGTTCTAGATGTAAAAGAACAATACTAGATATTCTCAGAAAATCAACTATCTCCCCCAATGCTGGGTCCTCAAATAGCTCTGACAAGTTTGTATTCTATATAGCAGATCAGTTAACTCCAACTTTCATCCTTTTGCTCATGCCCTTTTCTACATGACTTCTCAGTAGAAGCAAAGTAAATACTCCATACCTCTTGACTTTGGGTTCAACCATGTGACCTGCTTTGGCCAATGAAATTGCCACATTCATGAATCCAAAAAATGCAGTCAGATAGTCATGAAGCAAGAAAATACAATGAAATGTCCTCACATGCTTCTAGCATTACCTGAAGAATGTGCCCTGAGTAGCCAGTTCTCCTGAGCCTTGATCCCCAGCATAAACCAAGGAGGCAGAGATCTCCACCTAACTTGCAGGGAGAAGTCAAGGTGACTTGCAGCTTGAAGCAGAGACATCCAATCCATCCCAGCCAAGATCAACCAATTCTCCATCGACCTGTGGACTTATAAGCAAGAGAGTAAGTTGTTGTGGTATGGCTTAGAGTTTGAGAGTAACTTACCCTATACCATTTTTGGGACAATAATCGATTGATGTATCTCTGCCAGTTGATTTTTCCCTTCTAGATATTCTGCTTTATAAAATATCTGTAGCCAGCAAACACTGTCTGAGCACCGGTTCTGTGAAAATCAATGCAATGTTCAAACAGTGGCTTTGGGAAATTCAAGTAAGATTAAAGCCCAGGGCTCCTTCAAGAGAGCTAATAGTTTAATGGGAGAAGAGAAGGTAAAAGATACCAAACACATAGGGTAAATAGGGCAGAGATGGGAAGGAACCACTGAGTATGGGCTGATTCTAGAACTTACCAGTTTCAAGGGTCCACATTAGAAGAAGCTTCCTTAGAAGATGATCCAGATGTGTTGTCAGTGGGAAAACGTTAAGCAGGCTATCTGGCCAGGAGAGGGCTACTAGACTTGCCCTATCCTAATTTATTTGTGTTTTTTATACTTTTTTAAAAAAATATCTTTATTTATTTTTGAGAGAGGGAGAGACACAGTGCAAGCAAGGGAGAACAAAGATAAAGGGAGCCACAGAATCCAAAACAGGCTCCAGGCTCTGAGCTGTCAGCACAGAGCCCCACATGGGGCTTGAACTCACGGACTGTGAGATCATGACCCAAGCCAAAGTCGGACACTCAACCAGTGGAGCCACTCAGGCATCCCTAATTTATTTGTGTTTTAAGATAACATCCGTGAAACTTTGCTCCATTCCATATTCCCTCTTAAGAAGCTTCAAACGTTGTCAATTTAATCCTTGAGGTAAATATAATTATCCCTTCCCATTTCATAGATTAAAAAACTGGGACAGAATTACTGACTTATTCTAAATCACACATCAACTGAGCAGGGATAAAATGTGACTGTGGCAGCCAGCCACCAAGATGGCCTCCAATCCTCCCTCCCGTGTTTGCCTCGGCACAGCCCCTCCCAATTGCTCCAGGGTGGGTCTGGGTGACCAACTGAACACTGCAGAAGTGATGGCAGGTCACTGCTGAGTTTGGGGCATAGCAGACATGGTGACCTCCATTTTGGTCTGTGTTCTTTCTCCTGGACTATTGTATGGACCCCCAGCAGTCTGAAGAGGCCCATATGACAAGGAACAAGGCCTCTTGCCAACAGCCGGTGAGGAGCTGAGGCCAACCAACAACCATGGAATGAATTTGGAAGAGGACCTTCCCGATAATTCACCCCCACTGAGGATGTAAGTGCAACCTTGTGAGACACCTTGAGCTAGAACCACCCAGCTAAGCCCTTCCCAACCACCTGACCCACAAAAAATAGGAGAAAATAACATGTGTTAAGTCACTTAGTGTGACAATACTTTCTTATGCAGCAACAGATACAAATGGCCACTTTTCCCAAAGTCTCCAGGGTACGGCACTGCTTTAACAGTTTATAATAATAACTTTTTAAATAAATATAAATATTTCTGTCACCTTCACAGTTTATAAACAGCATGCTCACTGTTGCTTTCTGATAGAGGAATCTGTTTCCTTTACTCCTCAATGTGCTGAGTCACTTCAGGGCAGGAAAATTCCCAGTGGCTAAACTTTTGCCTGCTATTCATTGTAGCACAGCAGAAAAAGATGTGGTCAATGGAGTCAGACAGGCTGGATTATCTTAAATATAGTGATATTCACGTATAGGGAAATAAACAGAATTTTACAGATGTAGTGTAATGAGTCTTGACAAATGAATTTTCCCATGTAACAAAAACCAGCAGGACTAATAAAGAACATTTTTTACCACCCCAGAAATTTCTCTCATGATGCTTCCCTCTCGATTCCCACTGCCCCTTGAGACACCCAGTGCTCTGATTTCAGTCATCATGGGTCAACTTTGCCCGCCCTGGAGTTTCATGGAAATGAATCATACAGAAGGTATTCAATGTGGTTATTTTCACTTGGTATAATGTTCTTAATTTTTGTTCACACGGTCCTGGATAACAATATATGGCATTTATTGCTAATTAGTATTTCACTGAAATAATATGTAATATAATATAATATAATATAATATAATAATATAATATAATATACTTATACATTCTCTTATTGATTGAGTTGTTTCCAGATGGGGGATATTAAACTAAGCTGTTACAAACATTTAGACAAATCTTTTCTTAAACATATATTTTCATTTACCTTGTATACAATAACTGTGAATAAATTTGCTGGGTTCTAGATAGGTGTATAACTTTGTAAAAAACTGTCAGTTTTCTAAAGCATTTGTATCATCCATTCCCACCTGCATATGTGAGGATTCTGGTGGCTTTATACCTAGCCAATATTTGGTGTTATTATTGAAATTTCAACCCTTCTTGTAGCTCTGTAGTGGTATTTCATTGTGGGTTTAATTTGCATTTCCCCAATGACTGAGGATGCTGAGCCCTTTCTATAAGCTCATTATGCATTAATACATCTTCTTTTGTGAAGTATCTGTTCAAGTCTTTTGTCTATTTTTATGACTACTTAAAAAATTATTGACTTAAAGGGATTTTTTATATTATGGATATGGGTCTTTTGTCTGATATGTGCACTCTGAATAATTTTCTCCAGTCTGTGGCTTGCCTTTTCATTTTCTTAATAGGCCTTTTTTTTAATGACTAGGAATCCCTAGTTTTTATAAAGTCCACTTTATCATTTTTTCCTATTTTTGTGTCTTTTCTAAGAAATCCTTGCCATGTTAAAGTTTGAATATAATCACCTTTTTCTTAAAGAAGATTAATAGTAAGTGGTTTTTATATGTATGTCCATGCTCATTCTTAAGTTATTTTTTGTGTTTGATGAGGCAAATATTGGAATCCATTTTTCCTCCTCATATATTGAATAAAATTTCCTTTTCTTTTTGTTAAATCGTTAGCATGCTTTTTTAAAAAAATCAATTGATCCAAATGTCCAAATGTGTAGGTTTATCTCTAGATTCTCTAATTCTGTTCTATTGATTTATTTGTCTATCTGTAAGCCAATACTTCACCATATTGACTGCTGTAGTGTTATAGTAAATCTCACAATTGGTTAGTGTAAGTCTTCCAATTTTTCCTTTTTAAGATTATTTGGTTTTCTAGGTCTTTAGCATTTCCATATAAATACCAGAATAAAATTTTCAATTTCTAAAAATCCTATGTAACTTTTATTAAAGTATGCTTTTCGAGAAAATCTTCCATTTTCTCTGGGTTATGGAATTTATTATCTCTCTAACATCCTTAAAATCTACTGTGCTCTCCCTTCTATTCCAGGGTTTCTTTGAATATATCCTGCTTCATGTTTGCTGAACTTTTGGGATCTATAGGAGCTGAACTTCCATCAAATGTGGCACATTTGGGTCACTATTCTTTTTTTTGTAATTTTTTTTACTTTTGAGAGAGATGGGGAGAGCATGAGTAGGGGAGGGGCAGAGAGAGAGGGATACAGAGGATATGAAGCAGGGCCCAGGCTCCGAGCTGTCAGCCTGTAGCCCTACATGGAGCTAAAACTTACAAGACCATGATCTGAGCCAAAGTCAGAGGCTTAACTTACTGACCCACCCAGGACACCTGGGTGATTATTCTTTTAAATATTTTCTCTGCTGTACTCTCTCTATCCTGTCATTTGGGGACCTCAATTATACATATGCTAGACACTAATGTTATCTCACATGCCACTGAGGCTCTGTCCCTTTTCTCAAGCTTTCCTCATTGTATTCTTCAGACTATATCACTTCTATTGATCTATCTCGAGTTTATTGATCCTTTCTTTTACCATCGTTAATATATTAAGTCAGTAAATAAATTTTGTTTAAGTATTATTATAATTTTTAGTGTTAGAATTTCCAAAGCAGAGAGCCAGGTCAAACATGAGGCTCATCTTCTATGATTCTTATAATAAAGGATTGCAATCCAATGCTGCTTGGTGTCCAATGCCAAAAAATACTGGCTTCATATATTTGTGCAGTTTGTATTATTGTTTGGTATAGAAAGGTAAGGTTGTACTAGTTACTTTGCTCTGGGCCAGTGTCAGCCTTACTTTTGAAGCTTAGACCTGACATTAACTTGCTGTATGACCTTGGACAAGTTAATTCATCTTCTGTGTGTTAGTTTATTTACAAATGGGGGTCATAATACTTAGACTAGAAGCTCAATAATGAGAGCTGCCTTGCCTATTTTGCTCATTTCTGAATGTCTAATGACTATCAATGCCTAGCATGTTGAAAGCACTCAATATACATTCATTATTTAATTGTAATCACTTATTCGTTCATTCATTCATTCATTCATTCATTCAAAACATGTTGCCAAGTGAAAATTCCCTACACAGAGATGTCACAAAGAATAAATTAAGTCATTTGTATAATGTGATTAGTACAAAACTTGGCTCTGAGTAAGGATTCAGGATATTATACATATTTAAAATAAATGGTGGCTGAAATTAACTACAGTTCCAGGTCCTAGGATCTACAGATATTCCATTTGAGAAAAAGAAATTAAAATCAGGAGGATCTTAGGAAAAAGGCATAAATATGCCTTATGTTAGAACTTCCCTGAATGGTTTATAAATGCCACTGTTGATCTGAAAAGTGTTGGGGTCAGCTCATCCTCACCATTGATCCTGCACCTGGAGTATTCATGAGCCCTTTGTGCCAGTTTGTTGGCAGAGCATTGGTTGGCTGATTGGCTGGTTGACCTGGGGGTCTTAGGGCTTTGACCCAGTGTGGGGGACAGGCTGGCTGAGCTTGCCTGGCTGACTCTCTTGCATCACTCCCTGAGGATGGGGTCAGGGCTGACAGTAATGAGTCTCTGTGCTCAAATAACTTGTAAACAAGCCATGATTTCTGGCCCAGCATGAGCTACAACTGCAGTGGGGCAGCTAGGAGAATGGAGAACAAGAGTAAGCCAGATTTATGAAGCCCAGGGGTGAGGCATAGCCTCTATTCTCTGGCAACACAATGGCCACTGGGTCATCAGTCTCTGTTATGCATTTGCTTCTTTCCAAAGTGCTTTTCACATCTGTGGCCTTCTTTGACCCTCACAGCATCCCCTGAATGGATAAGAAGCAGGAGCACATGTATGCCCACTTTACAGGTATAGAAACAGCCCAGGAATGATTATGTGACTTGGCAAGACCACACATCCAGGAGATATGAGGGCCAGGCTTGGAATCCTGTTGGAGAGGACAAGTGCTCCTTTTCATGGTCCAAACACAGAGGCTTCCAAAAGGTGGTCTTTTCAGGATGTGCAGCTAAAAAGTGAGACAGATGCTCAGGGATACAGCAGGGCTTTCCGTGTCCACACAGATTCCTTCGCACTTCAGAGCTCAGCAAGACCTCAGACATCAACGGGTCCAGCTGCCTTATTCTGTAGTGCTGAAGTGGAATCTCAGAATGGCTGAGCCACTCACAGCCTCAACAACAAGTCCTCAGGACAATGGATGTGCCTGCACTTCCCTCCCTGTTACACTAGGCTGTATTTGTAAAAACCTCTTTGGCTTCCCAGAATCAAAGAACACAAGACAATGGCAGCTTTGGGGCCTGGGAAGAGCACAGGCCCTGACTCCACTAAAAGGCTGTGGATCAGTTGGACAGGTCACCATCAAAGGGAGCCTTCATGAAGGTGAGTCGAGACACCCAATCAGTAGCACGGTTTTGTTAGTTTCTTTAACCTGAAGCGAGTCGAGCTGTATTGATCAGAACCAGTTGGGAAATGAATTACTGAGGCTGATCTATAAAGAAATTCAATCTGGAGATGGAGCAAACTGCTGTCAGGATTCCTTATTAGGCAGTCCGCACCACACACCAAATAAAGCAAACAAACAGACGCACACAAAGGGCAAACTTTTTCATGGGTTGAAAATGACACTGTGATTGGGGAATAGAGGGCCAGCTAATACCACAGTAATTGACCATTTTTTAATAACCAACAAATCGATCCCTCCCTAACAACGCTTCCGAGAAGGGAGACTAGGAAGGGCTGTATTAACAAAGAGGGATGGAAATGAAATTAAGCCCCTAGCGTGGCTTTTTCAGTATCCATAAGATGAGAGTATGATTCTGTCAGACTCTGCATTCTACAGAGAATCCAATGTGGTTACTTCATTTAATTAGGAGGAGAAGGGTGTGTGGGGAGAGGGTGAAACTTCTGGGTAGTGAGAAGCCAGCAAAGATATCGAACTCTCCATTCTAAAAATTGCTTAGCAAAAGCAATTTTAATTGCCGCCTTTATTATAAAAGATTAAAGGTAGTTATGTCCCCGTGTACCTCACTTTAAACAATCGATATGCTCCTGAATAGTTATGTGCAAATCAAATTTTTGTAAATCAAATCCAATTTTAAATGCCTTTAGAGGGCTTGCTGTTTCAAGGAATCTCTCTGGTGAATCCTTTTTTAAGGGCTAAAACCATCCCCTAATTTATTGGGCTGGAAGAATATGATAAATTGGGCGATTAGAATTTTGTCCCCTCTCCCATATTTGGAAGAAAAGAGTTGAAAAAAGGATTGAAATATGTTGACTTAAAGACACACTTAAACAGGGGCACCTGGGTGGCTCAGTCGGTGAAGCATCCGGCTTCGGCTCGGGTCAGATCTCACGGTTCGTGGGTTCGAGCCCTGCGTCAGGCTCTGTGCTGACAGCTAGCTCAGAGCCTGGAGCCTGTTTCAGATTCTGTATCTCCCTCTGTCTCTGACCCTCCCCTGCTCGCACTGTCTCTCTCTGTCTCTCAAAAATAAATAAAAAGCATTAAAAATTTAAAAAAAGACACACTTAAACAAATAATGGTATCTCCCATGATGAGTTACTTTAGTAACTGCTGATTACCTCTTATATTTTCCATGTTTCAGCTGTGACATTGAGCAAAGATGACTAGGGTTTAGCATTAAGACTATGAGACTCTGAGAAGGAATCAAAAATGTTACTTGGGAGGCACCTGGGTGGCTTAGTTGGTGAACCATCAGACTTCAGCTCAGATCATGATCTCATGGCTTGTGGGTTTGAGCCCCATATTGGGTTTTGTGCTGACAGCTCGGAGCCTGGAACCTGCTTCAGATTTTGTGTCTCCCTCTCTCTCTCTCTGCCCCTCCCCCACTCTCATTCTGTCTGTTTTTCTCTTTCTCAAAATTAAACATTAATTTTTTAATGGTTAATTGAAAGGATCTTTAAAAATTATCTAGTCCAAGGGCCCCTGGGAGGCTTAGTCAGTTAAGCATCCAACTTTGGCTCAGATTATGATTTCACAGTTCAGAAGTTTGAGCCTCATATTGGGCTCTGCCCCGACAATGCAGGGCCTGCTTGGGATTCTCTCTCTCTTCATCTCGCTCTCTGCCCCTCCCCCACTTTCTCTCTCTCTCTCTCTCTCTCTCTCTCTCTCTCTCTCTCTCAAAAGTAAATAAATAAACTTAAAGGGAATTATCTAGTCCAACATTCAAAACAGAGATTTCTTTTTGCAACATTCCAGAATGAAGACTATTTAGGCTTTGCTTAGATGCTGCTTGAATGTGCTGTGATATTCATTCATAAGGGTATTCATTAACTATTTAGTGAGCATTTACTATGTAAGGAACTAGGTTCGGGGGAGACAGGGGAAGAAAACCAGATAGAACACTCACTTTCTATGGAATTTAATTCACCTGGGAGGGCAGGCATTAAACACAGAATAACACAAATAACTGCGGCATCGTCATTCTGATCAACACTGTGAAGACTAGAAACAGGATCCTGTGAAAGTGATTGAGAAAATTGACATGAAGTTGCATTTAATCTAAGATCTACAGGATGAACAGGGGCTGGGACAAAGGAATTACTGCAGAGTACTACGGGTGGAATCCACATGCTCCAACTTGTGGCTTGAATGAACATGCTGGCTGCAATCTGAAAACGGACTAGAGCAGGGCTAGAATGGAAACAGAGGCCTATGGTCCGGGTAAAAAATGCTGAGAGCTTGGGCAAGTGCCAGAAGTGGGGAATGAGTGATGGCCCCGACAAATTAAAAGGAGTAGGATCGATATGATTGGGTGGGTGATTCTATAGGAGGATCAAGCAAAGCAAAGAGCCAGGGAGAGTTAAGGATGACCTTTGCATTTCTGGGTTGGGTAACTGGAAAGGTAGTGATGTCGTCCACTGAAACCAAAAACATTGGTGGAAGAGCAGCTTGGGGACAAGAGATTTGGTGCAATGATTTTGGGGCATGTTGGGCTATAGATGATATCGGAGATGTCAAGCAGGCAGTTTAGTGACTGAGTCTGGGACTTGATGACTTTCACCAACGTGGCAGACTAGACCATCCTGCAGCAATGCCAGCACACAGTCGCCTCCGCAGTACTAGTTGGGGCATTCCAGGACACAGCTTCAATGTCTAGGGAAAGGAAGTTGTAGGAGGACTGATATAAAAGTCCAGCAGCCAAAGCCATAACCAGAACATATAAGCTAGACCTAGATAGGGACTGAGTGATGAGAATGGGCACACAGGCCATAGGAATGCAGCAAGGGCTTACTTGTTACTGTTACCCCTCAATATTTATGGCTGTTTTGGGGTCATTGAGACAAAGAAAGCAGTAGCCAGGAGAGTCCTTTGGCCACCACTGTGGTAGGAGGCAAGGTGATACCAAGCTCAGTGCTCAGGATGAAGCTTTTGAAGAATGTTTAAACCCGAGTCCATTTGATCACCTTAGAGAGGCAGGGACCATGCCAGCCAGGTGCAACATTTGACAGAACCTCTCACTTATCACATATTGGGTGGCTGGTGCCTTTGTGTGGAGAGATGAGAAAAGTGAGCTGGGGCTTAATTGTGTCTTATTTATCATCTCCTCAAATTTATCATTTTTATATTTTGGTGTGTCTTCTGGTAGCTTTATCTCCTTCTTGATGTGCCAAAGTCTAAGTCAACAGCTCATCAGAAAGGAGTCTTGTTATTAGTCCATCTCTTCCAGGTGCATCTGATGTAAGTCTACCTAAAAATAGCTTAAGCTATTTGACTGGGATTAAGAATTGACCCATAGATATAAACTAAGAAAATAACAGTCAGTCCTGGGTTGCATCCATTGGGAGAGAGGTGTTCTACTTCCCTCGGATCGCCAATGTGACAGAGGTTAAGCACGGAACTGCTAGTGGGTTCCTTTGCTATCACATCAAGAGAGGGTGCTTGACAGTGAAGCCAAAAAGGAGAAATGCAGAGATTTGGACATGGTATGGAAGAAAGCAAAGAGCCAATAGAGAGAGCCATATATATGGTGACATCCTTTGAAGTACTTGATTTGAAGTACCTCTACTCTAGGCTCCTAATTTACATAGATCCCTATTTGTATTTTCTGTCTAAACAAGTTTGGGTAGGCAATTTTGTCACTTGGAACTGAAAAAGCTGGCCAATTCCATACCTGCAATTTGATTGCTCTTACTTTAGTGACATGCCTGGCCCTTGGAACACTCCTTGTCAAATTTTCAGGGACAGAGTCTACAGATCATGTGGTCACATTGAAGTTTGGAGGCAGAGAAAGATGAGTTGATGTAATTGGTGTTCCCAACAAAATGACATGGAATGGAGAAGGGCAATCAAGGGAAAATGTGTTATTACCAGAATTCTGGAAATTAGGGAATGCTAATCAGATGCCCTTACCTAATCAGAGTACTTCTTTCTACAGGAACACAGGATTTTTTTAGTCTGTTTCCTCCCTAGCAATGGCAACACCAAGATTATACAGGCTATCTAGACCAAAGGGAACATAGGCCACTCCCCAACAATTCAAGATTTCCTAGGTACTTAAAGATCCTCTTCAGGGGGAATAAGACATGGGGGGAAATGTTTAATTATCTTGAAACATCTAATGCAGTTAGTGGTCTGATCCCCAGGAAAAAAAAAAAAAAAGGATTTCACATATGTTTGCATGGTCCCTTCAAAGTTCCACAATAATCTGAACTGAGACAAAAATCCAAAGATACACCAGCTCAATATATGAATTTTGCTAGACCTTCTTAGAACTGTTCCACTGGGGGCAATATTGGCTCTTGAGGCTGGTGCCTGCACTGCATGTTTAGATTAAGGGAAGTGGGATGTAGCCATCGCTGTGGGGAAAAGAAGAAAGGCAATCCAGTAACATTTGGCAGAGGAAATAGGAAACCAGCATCTTACAGCCCAAAACTACCGCCCCATTGTGATCATCCTCTGTATATGATCTGTCATGAAGAATGCAAATGGTCACATTCATTGTAGAAGAGCTGGCAGTAAAGCCAGGTTCTCCAAAGTGTCGTGTCTCCCTTCCTTTCTGTCACTTGTCTTTATCACATCTTACCAGAGCTATTTCTGTCTATGGGGAGTTAGCAGGAAGATCACATATTGTACAGAGAGCGGGTGTTAAATTTATGCAAAGGGAAGGAATGTGTTATGGCAAAAATTATTTATTGCATGGCATCTCCCTTGAGGGTTAGTCTCTTGTTAGAGTTTTCAGGACAGCAGCTCTATATTTGTCACATGGCAGAGCCACACTCCTGCCTGCCTCCTGCTGTCAGTGCCAAGAGCATTTATGTAAAGTTGTGATGCAAACCTGCACCTTTAGGAAGCACGATCTGGTCCAACATCAAGTATCTTGTCTGGAAGCCATTTGTGTTCAGAGATGAGTGAGTCTTCACCCAGTGAGAAGGAGGAAAGACAGGAACGGAAATGTGTCAGATAGACTGGAATTGGGCCATGTTTTGGCATAACAACTTGTTGAACTAGTAGGATATTTTATGGAACTCTGAGCATTTTAGAAGTTAGCATGTCATGGGGTAGCATCAAGAGTCCATCAGACCCAAAGCTGGATCCTGTTTCTGCCATTTACTAGCTGTGGCTCTCAGGAGAAGTTAGTTGACATCACTGAGCCTTTGTCTTCTTGACTGTGATATAAGAACACTAGTACCCATTTGCACGGTGTCATGAGGAGTGAGTGAAATAGAGTACATGCCCAGTGGTAGGTGCTACAATAGTATTCTTCTTCTCCTTCCTTTTTAGAAAATTAAATATTAGTTCAGTGTTTTTCTAGGAAGCTCTATTCTCTGGATCATATGGGTGATATTCTCTAAGATTAGGGTGACAGGTGCTTGGTATGCATAGCACAGCTTCCTTCTTGCTTTGTGTTTGTTTGCTTCATTTATTTATTTTGAGAGAGAGAGAGAGAGAGCATGCACACACAGCAGCATGGGAGGGAGTGAAGAGACAGAGGAGAGGGAGAGAATTCCAAGCAGGCTCCTCACTGTCAGTGCAGAGCCTGATTGGGGGTGTGTGTTAAACTCATGAACTGTGAGATTATGACCTGAGCCGAATCAAGAGTCAGATTCTTAACTGACTGAGCCACTCAGATGCCCCCTTCTTGCTTTCTTTTAAAAGACACTGCTTATAGATTATGCCACTCTTTCTTTCTTAAGGATCCCTCAGGATCCTTTTCAACATACCCTCAATGTGGTCATTTATTTAAAAAAAATCAGAAATGACATATATACAGTAAAGCATGTTTTCCATCTGTGATCCAGATCACGTCCCTGCATTACTCTGTTGATGATTGCACCCAGTATGCACAGATGGTTTTGATGTACATTAAATGCACAAATAGACCTCCAGGTGCTTGGAGGACACAGGGATTTTGGAAGATGTGCCAACATATTCTTGTTCTTGCTTCAATGTTGAATCATAAGATTTCTATCTCACTTTTGGACATTTGGCCCCACAGCATATGTTCTTCAGACTAGAAAGGAGTCAGCCCATTCTCAGCTTCTCATACACATTTAGGGAACAGAACTGCACAGGGAGACAACATGTGTGTTAGGGGTTAAGAACTGAGCTTTATCATCAGACAGCTCTGCGAAGTACCAGCTGTGTGAATTGGGTTAAATTAAACTTTCTGAGCCTCAGTTTCCTCACCTGCACATTTGTACATGAGTATAACATCTGTCCCCAAGAAGTATTATGAAATGATGCTGGTAAATAGTGAAGCCGACTTCTATTCACCAGTAGTTGTTATTAATTATAAATTATAATTATAATTACAATTATAATTATAATTACAATTATAATTATAATCACAATTATTATTATTATAGTTATTATTAAGTGGAACATACTCAGGGAAGGGACTCAAGAGACTCAGAACCACATCACGGAAGAACAAAAAATGAATTGAAAAGGAGAAACCAGGGAAGACCAGGCTGTGAAGCACATGGCCTCTGAGATACTGTGATGCATAATAAGAAATATTTTTGTGGCATACGAGCCATTTCTGGCTCACAGGTCTTGCATTTCCTAGGAGATAAAGTTGCCTTTTGTTATGTTAAGGAGGTGACTTTTGGAAAGCCCTTAAGTAATTTAACCAAGAGTGCTGGTTCCCAGGGGAACCAACCCAAACAGTTGAGTTAAGTGTTGGAACTTTCAGTCCCTTCCTCACCCTCGCACTTCAAGGAGGGCAGCTTGAGATGGAGTTCAATTGCCAATGGCCAATGATCTAATGAATCACTCCTTTGTAATGAAGCCTCCATAAAAACCCAAAAGGTTGGGGAGCTGAGCACTTCTGGGTTGATAGGCACATGGGAATTTGGAGTGAACGGTGGGCTCTGAGAGAGATGGAAGCTTCACTCATTTTCCAGCCTTGCCCCATGTATCTCTTCCACCTGGATGTTCCCTGGTTACATTCTTTTATAATAAACCAGTAATCTAGTAAGTCAAATGTTACTCTGAGTTCTGTGAGCTGCTCTAGTGAATTAATCTACTCAAGGAGTGGTCTTGGGAACCTAAGATTTACAGCCAGTTGGTCAGAATTACAGATAACAATCTGGACTGGAAAGAGTGCCTGAAGTTGGTGGGAGTTGGCAGTCTTGTAGGACTGAGCTTTGTTGTTTTTATATTTTGTTTTTTTTTTAATATTTACTTATTTATTGAGAGAGAGAGAAAAAAAATCCCAGGTAGGCTCCATGCTCTCAATGCAGAGCCCTATGTAGGGCTCAATTTCAGTAATGATAAGATCATGACCTGAGCTGAAATCAAGAATTGGACACTTAACCAATTGAACCACCCGGGTGCCCCACTACTGAGCTTTTAACTTGTGGAATCTGCTGCCATATGCAGAGTGTCAGAATTGACTTGAGTTATAGGTCACACAGATAATGTCTGAAGAATTGCTTGTTGGTGTTGGGAACCCCTCCACACATTTTGGAATTGGTACCTGTCTTCAAATATCTTCAAATATTTGACAGACAGATGTAGTAACTATCTTCAAATATTTTTGACAGACAGATTTGACTCTATGGTATTGAGTTAATCATAGTGATTTTATTCCTGATTATTGGCTATCCTCTCCATAAAAAGATCATAGTTTCTCAGCCTCTCCAATAATCAGCTGAGTCATGAGACTTGTACTGATCAATGAAATGTGAGAGAAAGGGGTGATAGCCACAACTGAGCTATAAGAACCATGTTTGGCTATTCCATCACACTGTCTTCTTGGCCCCAGAACAAAGATAGAGTGTGCTCCTTCAGCCCGGAAATGAAGAAAAACAAAGAGCAGAGATTCAGCTCAACTGGAACTGATAGACACATAAGCAGGAAAACAATGTTTGTCATAAACCACTGAAATTTGGGAGCCCTTTGTCCCTACAGTATAAATTAGCCAGGTCAAGACATTTTCTTTGTCACCTTAAGGGATAGAATTAATACTAATGGGTAGAGGATGAAACATTTCCTTTCAATATAAAAAAGAATTTTCTGTCAATAAAAGTTGTCTAAGAATAGAGAGGATCTGCCTTGGCTAATAATGGATTCCTTAATAAGGGAAGTATTCAAACAAAGTTGAATAATTACTTGTTTTCAATATTAAGCAAGGTTGAAATAAACAGTCTTCTAGAGGTCAATAGTTCTTGGTATTTCAGGAGAAAAGAGTTCTGGAATCAAATAGGTGTTTTGATTCCAGACTTATCAGAAAGTTTAATACCTTGATATTTTCTATGCCTCTATAAAAAGGTATAGCATATATAGTGTTTTCCAAATGTATTTGACCAGAGAATCCTTCTCACTCCTATCCTTCACCAATCCCAAAAGAAATATTATGGTAAAAATGTGGGGTTTTTTGATACACATTTTAGGAAATCCTGAATTGACTGCTTCCTGATAGCCATTGTTTTGGACCAGATGGAATTTGAGATTTGTTACAGAATTAGGGGTACCATGAATTAGTCATGATTTAAGCCCCCAGGGAGAATACCGAAGATGTGCTTGAAGCATGGGGATGCTAGTTAAAATGAAGGGCTTTGCATGAAGATTGAGTCAATCTGAAGACCTTGAGAAGGTTATCTAACCCTTTGTGTTCAGGACTTATGTTCTGGGAATTTATGTCTTATCCACTCTGGAATGTTCACAGTTATATCTTTAAACATTGTCTTTCCCCTCAATCCCAGTATATTCTATTTCTACAATCCCTAGCAGTTAAAAGATGGATTTTGTCATTCCATGGAATGTATCTCCTTATGTTTCCTTCATATGTTTCATCTCTGGACTCCAGGACTTACTTCCTGTGCCTAGATGAGATTAGAACCTAAGCCTACAAACATGGGCATTTTTCTAAGTCCAGTACTATCCCCTACCCATCAGAGCTTCTACACTTAGCCACCCTGGTTTTCAATTCTCTCTTTGTTTCTGGCACTTGGTGATTTTCTTAACTTGAAAATGAAGCTTTGTGCACGTGTTTTTGCTTTTCAAATTATGATAATTTATCCATCATTTCTATGTGTATGTAGTACGTAAGTAGCACAAAGTGTTCTGGATTATTGAGATGGCCAAGTAGTCAGTGTTTGAATAATTATATACACATCCCAGGTTCATCCTCTATAAAACTGATACAGCAGCTTCTACCTCATTGGCCAGTGTGAAGAAAAAGGACACATGAATCTAACACACTGAACACAGTGTCAACCATATGGTAAATGCTCAATATATATTGGACATCGTTATTGCTGTTGTTGAAACAAGACATATGCATTTGGAAAGGTAATTATCAATATCTCAGAGAATCCTAGAAGGGGTCAGTGATGGGTCTGTCTCTTCGGCTAACATTTCTGGGCTGTTTATATGAGGACATGTAAGACTGGGGAGCTCTTTAATGGAGCTTGAAATTGCCCATCTGCCCTCCGCAAGTGGATCCAGAGTTTCAGATCATAGGGAAACACAATGGCATCCCCTTCACGACCTCTCTGAGGTGTCCTGGTGGGCTTAGAGTTCTCCTAGAGACAACAACTAAGGTATTTGGACTTATCTCATTATTCGACCCATTGTGTGAGAAGAGGGACACTTTCGAGGACAGCACTGTGCTGGATCGTTCCCATCTACACCTCAGGAACTTTCCAGAGCCTTTGAGACAAGAATACACCTCGTAATAACAGTTGTAGTAATAACAATAGTGAACATTCACTGAGTTCTTCCCATGGGCTAGGCTTTACTCTAAGCCCTTTTCATACATTATGTATTCAGTCCTTGCAAGGAACCTGAGTTAGGTACCATGATTATAATCCCTGTTTGAGGCTCCAGAAGCCAGTTGTGTTGCTGCACAGGGCAAAGGTGAGAAATAAAATCGTTGGCTCATCCTGCTTAGATATGGTAATGGTTACAATATAGGGGGTGTATGATAAAGAGAAATAGGAATAAGTGATGTCAATGACTTAGCCCCAAGTTGTGTTAACATTAGCTCCTGCAGCACAGCAGAGGGGGGGAAAGGTGAATTAACATAATCTGAGCACTTTCTATGAATAAAGCATTTTGCATATATGCCATCTACATACAATGAACTTTCAAACTGAATCCCCTCAACAATTCTACGAGGCAGGGATTGTTAGAACCTTCTGTAGGTGGATGGATGGTGGCTCAGCCAGGTACCCTATCCCTGCTTGCCTCCTAGTGGGTGGTACACTGGTGTCCTGACTCAAGTCTACAAAGTCTGTCTTCTCAAATCCTCTGGCCTCTGAGCCTCTGACAGGGAGGGGTGGGGGTGGCATACATACACTGGCCTCTGTGACTGCAGAAGGGAACTTAAATGCCCAAAAGGAGAATGTATGACACATTGGTTGTCTCCCTGAAAAGGCACACTTGAGGGATTTGGGGTTTGGGAACCTTGCTGGTAATAGTCAAGTAGAGAAGGAACGTGGTAGCAGAGAAACAACAGGGAGATCAGGTACATGTGGGGAAGGACTGATGTTTTCCATGAGAGGCTTTGAAGTCCTAAAGGTCAAGGGGCTTTCCTTCCTGTGAGAAGGAATCAAAACCCTTGCCCGAAGCAGCAGAAACTGTGTTTCCCAGAACTCCCTTGGCTCTGTGGATCTGGTTTAGAGCTGCACAGAGAGAAGTTGAGGGTGGAAGGAAAGCAGTGATTACTCTCAGGAGGTGGTCGTGGTCATACCTGGCAATGAACAGACACACAATTGCTGCTGGCAACTGAACGGGCCAGCAGCCCCCTGCCTGCATCTCCTCTACACCTGGCTCATCTTCCCAGCTGCTGGCCTGAACTCCGGCAACTCCACAGGGGACAGCAGTTAAACCAATTCAGCGGCTCCCCAAGGATGGCAGGTCCCAGGTATGCATCCCCAGCTCCCCCTTCAGAGTTCCAAATCAGACGCCTTGTGTGCTTGTGATTTGGGCTTTCCCACAAGCTCTGATGTGCCTGCCTTGCCTGTGGCTTCAATGACTGTTTCTCTGGTGCTTCCGTTCCCTCATTCTAGGCAGCCACTTCCCAGTGCCTCCTACATGTGTTTAAGGCTGAATCTTACAACCAATCCTTGTTTCCATGACATTGGCAAGGCCTCTACTGCTCAGATTGAACCCTGGAGGCATACCTGGACCACCCTCCCTCTATTCCACTCTGCCTAGAACATGCGAAGGTCTTTCCCAGATTAAAGGCTTTCAGGCTGATGCTGAACATCCCTTGGGCTTGTTCCATTGAGAGCAAGAAGATGGCAAGATGTAGGCAAGAGTTTGTCAAAAGAAGGGATCCTTCTTTCCATCCTTTGGATCTCAGCCTAAACAGCCTATCTGCCTGCAGCCCTTCCTAACCCCCTTATCTAAGAAAGTTTCTCCTACTTCCTGTCACAGTGTCCTAGTTCTTTCCTACCATGGAAGCCCATTTATGCATCTTTTTGTTTATGTGTGCTTTTAAATAACCTGTTTTCATGCACCAGAATGTGAGATCCATGTAGATACGTGCCATTTGCCCTTGTATGAGCAACTAGCATGGAGTCTGACACAGTATAAGGCTCTCCAAAATTGTTCAGGAACAGACCTAAGCCACTGAATGGACTTGAATGGATGTGACTTAAGTGTCACACCATGTCATTGTTTTGGTCATGATGATGGTGGTGACACCTGTAATGGAACGGATGGGTAGGATTGGATTAGAATAGTCTACACTTTTCTGTGGTTTTCATGGCCTGAGCTTTCAAATCAGAAAAGAAGGAATTTTTACTGAGAAAGGCAAAAAATTTAAGAGAAAAGAGCTGCACTATTTGGATGATAGAAGTAAGATACAGTTGAAGGACCCAGTAACATGTGACAGACATGTTACAGGATCCCAGGAGCCTGGGTGTAGCAGGAGAAGACAGGAAAGGGGAAGAACCCCCAGGGATCCCCTAGAGGAAAGTGGAATTTAGAAAAAATACATGTCTAAAAACGGATATATATTTTTTCTGAATTTTGCTGAGGGTGATGCGATGTAAATATTCTTGATCCTGTTATTGTCAGTTGATCCACATCACTCACAAATGCTTTGGTACAGGTGGGTTCGTTGGGGGGAATTGAACAGCTGAAGTCTGCAGCCAGGTGGGTAATAAATTGAAATAAACTCTAAGACAGTCAATGTGGGCAATGGGCTTGAAGGGTGGGCATCCACCTGACGTGTGGTTTATGCTCCATGATGCTATGTACTAAGGAGAAGTTTGGAGAGCTCACACGGAGACACACTGAGACTTCTGTCCTCACAATCCACCAAGAAAGCACTGATTTCCCATTCTGAGCACCCTGCTCAATCTGAATCTCTGAACCAGAAGATGCTTGAGAGGAAGATGCTCTTCCTTTCCTACTACTATTGCTGCCCACAATTTCTTGGTGGTTCTTCTTAGACTGATGTTTCAGGGAGGATCCAAATGCAAGCTTTGAAATGAGAAGCCAGTCGCCACGTAAAAGAGCTCACTCTAGATTCCTGATTAATAAGAGACCACCTAGAGAGAAGGAGATGCCTGGTAGAAGTGAAGCAAGGTTCCCAATCAATAGCCAGACCAGGACCCCAGACATGTGAGAGAGGCCATCTTGGATGCCCCATCCCCAGTCAAGTTGCTGAGCCAACACCATGAGAAGCAGAGATGAAGCATCACTTCCGAGCCTGCCCTGAACCCCTGAACCACAGAAGCCTGGGGGAAAATGGCTGATGTTTTCAATAACTAAAACCAAACACTTACACAGTAATACAATAAATGCCATAAAGTCACACATGCCTTTTCCGTAGGCATCTTTTATTGTTCTGAGTTTCTTCATATCAACTTGTTTTGCTATCATTTGCCTCTTGCCCTCTGTGAGGAGGGCTTTGAAAAGTTTACTGGAAATTGAGAGTTCTGTTCAGTGAGAGCCCGGTTAATCAAGAGTTTATAGGTTCCTTCTGATAACAAGCTTAAGGATATTCAAATAACAAAAGACCAACTCCAGAGAGTTGACCTAGATTATGGAACCAGCTGCTGACCGGGGTCTCTCTCCTCTTTTCCCCCGAGGATAATTAGCACTGAAAGTTGTGAAGTGTCCTTCATACAAGGATGCCAGGCAAGAACATTCCTTAAGACACCACGGAAGAGGTGGTCTCTAAGGAAGTCCAATTAAAAACATGTTTGGTTGTAAAAGCAGCCGAGATTTAGTCATTAAGATGCCTGTCAGCTCTTATAACTTTGCCTTCATAATGTATTCTTCATCAGGAAGACTGCTCTCGGCATCGAGGACTTCAGGTTATGGGTGACCTTCAGGTGAAAATATCTTGAGATGTATGACACATGGTTGGGACATTCAGGGTAGCGATTCAAAGCTGGAAGGAAGCCTACGGAGCTGACACTAATGTAGTGAGGGCGAAACGCAATGACCAAAGTGCTTCCACATGAAGGAGCCTATATTTATAGAATTCAGAAGCATACTTGCACTGGAAGGAAATTTTGATATTATTGATGAAGAGATACCCAGTATATCTCAGTCATGGTTACTTGGAGGATAGTATTGGGAAAGATTACCACGTGAGCTCAGTGAGAAAGATTGCTTTGACTGAGCAATGTTTGAGTTTGCAACAAGAGGACGAATGAAAGAATCCATGCTAAGCATCAACCATATTTGATCTCATACCAACTCTCTATGAAGGGGCAACCTGAAGCCCAGCTTGTGGAAAGGACTTGCCAAAGATAATGAGGGAAATCAGTGGGAGGGCCAGGTCTTGTCTAAAGGACCCTCCTCGATTTGCTTGTATTATTTTTCCCATTCCCATTTGGCATGAGGTTCAGGCTCATGACCCTGCACTTTCCTGTTACACTGAGATTGATTTCCCTGGCTTTGATTCAGGGCACATTTATGAATTTCAACTCCGAGTCTCTCCTTAAGTCCTGGTGTTCAAGGAAGACAGCTCACCTTACTTCTGTCCTTGGTTACCTTCTTCCTTGGCCAGAACTCCAGGATTTTGAAAAGGGAACTTGGATAAGTCTCTATATGAGGCCATTTCATCTACACCCTTAGAATTAACATTTCTGGAAGCATTGTCCAAACTCTCCAGATACATGCATGTATACAGAGTTGGATTCTTGACTCTAGATGTATTTGATTGGTCACTTACAGGATTCAGAGAAGCTTCCAGACTCAGAAACACTTAAGGTTGCCCTGCCTCAATTCAAGTGTTCAGTTTCTTCTCCACTGAGTCATGAGCTCAGCCACTGGTGGTCCCACCTAGACCAGACCCAGGATGAGGACATTAAACCAGGATCTGATTTTTCAGAGACTCTAGACAGTGTTGAGAGAAGGGCACGTTCTTGCCTCTTTTCCATTCTGAACTCTAAACAACCAAGCAGATTCAACTGACATTCTATCTCTAGGCTATTGACTCATCTCAACCTTTGGGAACCTGCTTCTCATTATAGATGGAAATACTCTGACTAAGGAGAGGACACTCTGTGAGCTCTTTGGCTGGACAACCTTCCTTGGGAAAAAATAACCTTTCCTTTCTCTCTGCTCCATCAGCTTGCCGGTCTGGTCACTTGCACTCAATTTAGGTTCTTGCAACAGAGTGTTTTTCAGTCCTGACACACACAGACACACTCCCACACATGTGCACACATGCACACATACGTGCGGTGTGCCTGTGTGTGCACGTGTTGCTATACAGAGGATGTGGAAGCTAGAAACACCATAGAATAAAGCATCCCCAGTCATTCTCCACCTCATCACGGTGTGATTTCTTTGGAGCATTCATGACTGATTTTTCTGGGTGTGAAGGCAGGGACTTTTGGGACAGAGCCTGCCAGATTCTGAACACTGCATATCAGCGGACATCACCCAGGTAAAGGCAGCAGTTATGCAGGATACGGATTGGGAAAGATGAGGTCCTTCCCTCAGTACCGTATATCTAAGGGGCTTGATTAGCTTAAACACTCAGATTGGATCAAAGCAGCTCTGTTAATAAAAAAGAAACTGAGGCTCAGGAATTCCACTAACTTGTCCCAACTCACACTCCTGCGATGCAGCCAGGACTGGTCCAGGCTCTTCGTTGGAATGCCATCCGAGTGCTCAACCCTCACGTCTACCTTCTTGACCTCTTCTCAGGATGGAAATGTAATTCATGTGGGCCAACGTTTACCCACAGTTAATCATGTTATAATTAATGGTCAATAATTAAGATCCTGTGAATGAAGGTTTGCTATTTATGTAGAGTGACAAACTGTATTAGCAATCGAGATAAGAGTACAAGTGAAATATTTATGGTGATTAAAATGGTCATCAGAAGAAGTTGGAAGCTGATATTAGCCAGTAGCTCTGCATTTTTCCCAAACTGTGTCTGAACACAAGTCCACAGAAAAAGAGTTCTGTGGCCAAAGAAGTTTGGAAAAATTCTAAGTCTTTCCTGGAAATTCACAGCATTTATGAGCACATTAAAAGGCTGTGAGAAATAAGAAGAAAGGAAACGTGCTTGTTTCTCTGTTTCAATTCACCCACCAAACCTTCTCTGGGGATGGCGCCTTTGAAACTTGGGAGAAGTGTTCGCAAGTGTTTGTAAAACAAACTTTGTCACAGATCAGTAACAAGTTACCAAGCCTGCCCTAGGTAAGTAAGCAAAACTACCTGAGGCTGTGTCAGGGTCCCCTAGGCTGTCAGGGTCCCCTAGGCTGTCTGTCTGTTTAGGCTGTGTTCTTTAGATACTAACGAGAACATCATGGGGCAGGGAAGGGGTGAGCAGCCCCCGGGGTCACAGCCCCTTTCTTGTGTTTGCTCCAGAGACAGTCAGCCTTTTGTGCCTTGGATGGTCAGATTCTGCATAAGACCTCTTTACTCAGCAAACGGTTTACTCAACACTTACCACCTGCCAAGGTACTTGGTGCAAAGCAGTGACTAGAGACCAGTGAGTTTCTGCCTTCATGGTAGCTGATATGGAAGGAGGACAATGAAAAGTAACATGAAAAATAACAAACTTACCTTAGTATGTTCAAAGACCATAAACTCTCCAGGAAAGAAAAACAACAACAACAACAACAGGCTAAGGGGGATTAAGAGAGCCAGGCAATCTGGGGGGTGATTTTTTTTCACTTAGGAACTGAGGGGCCTCAGTGAGAAGGTGATTTCTGAACAGGCAATTGGAGGAGGGGGGGAAGACGAGTCCCACATGTGTAAGGGAAGAGCATTGAGTGGGTGGAGAGAACAGCCAGTGCCAAGGCCCTGAGGCAAAGTGAAGAGTGCAGGAGAGTGTGCCAGAGATGTGTCAGAGCGGTGAGAGGGGCTGATCAGGAATAAGATGTTTGTACGCCCATGGGGCCTGGAGAGCAGAGCAAAAGAGTGAGTATGTAGTAGACAAGAGGGTTTATTCATTCAAATCTATAAAACACCCATCAGAATCTAAGCAAGAAAACAGAAATTAGTTATTTTCCACAAAGAAATTTAACATGGGCATTAATCACCCAGCTGGTGGACTAGCTGGGAACACAGGATCCATGAGCAACAACAGTAAGAGGTCATTCCCAACCCCAGGCTGGAGGGACAAAGGGCAACAAGCGATGCAATGGGTCACGGGAGCTGGACTCACCAGGCAACACCGGTAGTGCGGAAGATCCTTCTAGAAAGAGCTAGAACCACAGAAGAGACACTTCCTGTGCCAGAGGCCCGCTCCGGGCTCTTCCCTTTCTTCTGCCCCTCAGTCTCCTGCCAAGGACCACCATTAGCCAGACTCCACTTGAATGATAGCGCCTGTAGGTGTAAATCCTCTCTAACCCATGTGCAGGCCATTCCAGCGACCTCTTGCTGTACAACAAACTGTCCACAAGTTCTGCGGTTTCAAACACACCCACTGTCCTTGCTCGTTTTTCTCCCGCGGGGCTGCACAGCTTGCTGCTGAGCCAGCAGGTGGAAGCTGGGACAGGAGCTCGCAGACCGGTGCTGGACCCGGAGGGGAGCCCGGTTCTCCTTGTCCTGGGGACCTTGGTTCTCCCTGTCTCTGGGTCTCTCCTTCTCCTCCATGAGGCCTCCCTGGACGGCTAACTTGGACTTTCTCACAGCATGTGGTTTCGTGACAACACACTTCTTGCATGGCAGCTGGTCCCCCAGAGGGGAAGACAGAAATGCCAGGCGTACCCCTAGACTTCATACCATATCATACCCATCACCTTCTGTTGGTTACATTCAAAGGGAAGGGGCTTTCAAGGTGTAGGTAGGAGTCACTTAACCACCTCTGAGGACAGGGTTCAGACAAAAGCAACCGACCTGCTGCTCAGCAGCCACCTTCATATTGCCGTCTGTTTTTCACTATCGCGTGATGGATAGCGTTTCCCCTCATGTTAGACAGAAGCATAACGTTTGGTTTAACAAGAAGGCACCCTCATCTTCTCCCTAATAAGGGTGGGGGGCTGGAAGGGGGGACACAAAGTTCTCTCAGTTACCAAATCCCAGGTCTGGGCATGGCTCCTCCCGGTCTGGGGACTTTAGAACTAAACTGTGAAGTTAAGCATCAGCCACTGTCTTTGTACAAAAGAGAAAAGAGAAGGGAAAAGCAGCCACAGCTCATTATATACCTAGCGAAGATCTGCATAGCTACCTGGGTTCATGTTTCTGTAACTGAGCTCAAAGCTGGTTTTGACATGTACAATGTTGCTATAATGCTCTTGATGTTTATAATTCCCTCTTCAACTCACCCATTCTGTGTGTCCCTTGCCTTCAAGGAACACTTCAGCTGGCTCTTTTCTGAGAACGGTGGACCCAAGTTTTCTTCCCCAAAGGTCTGAATTTGTAGCAAGCCTTCCTTTCTTGATGGCTAATGACTTTTACTACTGGATATGGAAGCTCATAGAGGCATCCCCGTGAATCCCCGGGGTACAAGCCAGAGTTCTCCTTGCCCCCATTTCGTAACAAATAACCAATCAAGGTCCACCACCCATCCAGAATAGGGCTCGCTTCTCAGCCTGTTGGTTTTATGCCAAGAAGAAGTTCCAACAACCAGTTGGCAATCTCAACTTCCAGTTTAATGAGAACAGAGGTATGTCCTCTGGAAGACATCACTCCCTGGGAATCAATGAGAAATAAGACCTTTGGATCAGTGATTGAGAGGACAGGGCACAGAGACCCTGGAGACAGGTCATAGAGTATAAAAGTGAGAAAGTCACTCCCAACTCCATCCCTTGCTTCTTAGATGGGTGTCTTCTGGTTGTGGGAGAAACATTCCCCATCATTAGTCATTGGTCCAAACCATATGTCTCATCTGTGGAAGAATGACAGAAATTGGTGCCATCACTGGTGATGTAAAAGAATAAGGGTATTGATTGATATCATAACTGGTCATCTTTTCAAAAAGCAGAATGATTTTTGAGAACAACTTCAGAGTATGATCTACTTACTCAGATACTTCAGTAAGACACCTGTTTCAGAGGCTAGAGGATGAACTAAATCATTCCGAGTTTAAACAGAGACCACGTGGCACACGTACAACACTAGGAATTGCTGCGGAGAATTAGTTACACAGATGACAGAAGAGGGGAAAAGATAAGCAGGTGTCGCTGAGGGGACCCCTGCTTGAGCCACAGCAGGAAGCCTCCAGAGCAGCAACAGCCTGTTCTGGGGACAACTCATGATAGGAGAGCCTCCCAGGGCCTGGGCTGCGGCAGCTGGAGCACAGAGGAGATGCAAGCGCTAGAGGATCCCCACCCAGGCAGAGGGGAGGACATAGATCTACCTGCGACTCCCTCCCAGAAACTCCCTCCTGCTACATTCCAGCCTCCTGCCACTTGTGCCTCCTCCTGGCCAGACTTACCTGGAAGCCACTGAGTCAGGAGCCTGAGAAACAGGATGTAGGACAGACTCCTCTCTATGTAGAGCACAGAAGTGGAAATGTCATTTAAAAAATGTGTGGGAAGGGAGAGGGACCAAGACCAGCCCCAGGGGGGAGGCAGAGTGGGGGAGCAGGTGCTCACGTGTGGGCAGTTGGGGTTGAAGTGACAGACGTGGGGGGATGGGGTGTCTGGGGAAGTTCTTTCTAACCTCACTATCCCCAGTGAATGGGGAGCACGCTGTGCACTGAGAGTGAGGACGGGGAGGTGCAATGGGCTTGAGGCAGAGAGAAGGTGTGAGGCGAATAGCTAGGAGGGGTGAATGCAAACACCGGGGAAGTTTCCTGGCACCCGTACAGGGCCACCTGAGATCTATGGTCATGGGTTTAAATGAGACCAGTCAGTGCAACTGCAGGTTTGTCTCCAAGCAGACCCCACTGGGTGCAGTTCAGGGGGGTAAGGGCACAACCACGTTGCCCGTTAGGCTTTTTCTAAGTGAATACAGTGAAGCAAGTGATAGACAAAGAAATCTAAAATGCATGCAAAAGGAATGACAATGATCAGTGTGGAATTTCAGCTGGGAAAGAAGAGGCTGGAGGAAACCAGCGAGATGGGAAATGTGTTCACATGGAATAGAGTTCCTTCCAAAAAGCTGCTGTTGTTGGGCGTTTAGGGATGAGCTGGAAGGCGGCCAGAGGCTGGAATACATGCGGGAAGATAGTGGGCGAGTGAGGTTCTAGCGGATGCTGTAGGCAGGAGTGGCTGAGTAAGGCATAGGACGAGATCACGGGAGGAGCAGGGTACAAGGAGCGCCTGAAGACAGGGCTTTAGGACTGAACAGTTACTCAGAACAGATCACCCACCTGCACGAGACCTCATCTCTTCTAGTCTTCCCCATCTTTCAGTAACTGTGCCTGGTGCCCCTTTGCTGGAATGAGTCCTGCTGCCGTCTCAGAGCAGGTGGCCCCGGTGGATCTCCCACTCAAGTGCAGGAACAGGAGGTGTGTGCCCTGCAGATGCTCCCGGTCCTCTGCCTGCCCTCCTGGGTCCCGCGAGGTGCTCATCTGTGTGCCTGCTCTGCTCCCTAGAGGCTTCCCCCCACTGTCCTCGAACAAGGTGGCGTCTCAACATCTCCTGGGCCTGAGGGTCGCCATCCACGCTGAACTGGACCACAGGTATCCAAAGGCCTCGTGCAAGACGAGCTGGGGGAGAGTGTTTATCTTGGAGGGAACTTGCTGAACGTGCATGAAGCCTGTGGGACCCACAAGAGCTGGGCTTCTTCTGATTCCTGTCAGAGACATAGGAGTGAAAACAGTGACATTTGCGAAATTTGCAAACCTTAGGCCTCCATGAAGACACACTTCTAGAATTCTGTGGGTCTTGGACATCTGGTTTCTATGGAAGTAAAAGTATATCTAGTCCCTTCTCCTGCCTTGCTTTCAATGTTAGTGATACTTTACTGAAGTCTTTTTCTTGTGATAAACAAGAGCAGATATTTGTGATAAGTGACAGGTGTCTTCTGTGTGACAGGTACTATTCTGAGCCTGTGGCCCTAAACAAAGTCAATGCATGTCCTGTTCTCATGACTTTTAAATTCATACATGAGTCTGACAGGTTGGGAAACAATAAACAAATACACAAATATTCATATATATATATATATATGAATGTTTCAGTAAGTGTATAAACAAAATGGAACAGGGACCAAGGGTGGGAAGTGGCAGGTGGATGGTGTCCCTCAGCATCTCCCGTTGGCAGCTCGGCAGATCCAGCATGGGAGAAGCACAGGGCTTCCCTCGGGTGTCATGAGTCACTATGACCTGCAAACATGGACCCACACCCTCTTCCACCACAACCAGCTGGTCTCTGTGTCCATAGTATGCTACGCCTAAGTATTTTATTTTATTTTTTAAGTTTATTTATTTATTTTGAGACAGAAAGAGAGCACATCCACAAGTGGGGGAAGGGAAGAGAGAGGGAGAGAAAGAGAATCCCAAACAGTCTTTATGCTGTCAGCACAGAACACAATGCAGGCCTCAAACCCACGAACCATGAGATCATGACCTGAGCCAAAGTCAGACACTTAACCTACTGAGCCACACAGGCACCCCTACACCTAAGTATTTTTAGTACCTTCTGTCCTTTCTGGATGTGCCTTAGTCCAGGCATTCCCAGGCATGACTCATGAGGATGATTACAAAAACCTCAACTCCCACCTCCTCTTTACCCCTACCCACACAAAGTCCAACTTTCCGCTGTCAGAGTGACTTGCAGAAGTTGAAACCTGCCACTACTGATTCCTGGCATTCAGGAGGTACCCCACTCACGCTCCAAACTTCTCTTCCCCCAGTTCCCAGGAGCTCTCTGAAGTGGACGTTTGTGGCTGATCTGCTTCCTCAAGGAATGACACCCTCCTTCTCCCTGGAGGACCGCCTTCCCCACTCTCAGACTCTATTTCACATCTTTGTCTAGTTCACAGTGCTCATCAAACTGAAACTAAGAGAAAACACATGAATGGGCTGCAGTGCTCGCAAAGGATTCTCACGCGTGTGGTCTCTGCTAAGCCCCACGCATGTTGCTGGCTTAGGTAGCCAGCTCCTTTTTCCTGCTGAGTATTATTCTGCTGCCCGGGTGCACCATGCTTTGTTTATTCATTCTCTCATTGAAGGGTATGTGAGTTATGTCTAGATTTGGCTAGTTATGAATAAACTGCCATAAATACTTGTAGACAGTTTCTGTGTGAACCTACATCTTTATTTTCTTGGGGTAAACTTCTAGGAGTAGGATTGCTAGGTCATATGGAAAGTATATGTTTTGCTTTATATGAAACTGCCACACATTTTTCCAAAGTGGCTATGCTAGTTTGCCTCCCACATGCACCGTTTCTGTAGGTACAAAACTTCCACATGTATAAATTCCCTCAGGTGTAAAATTTCCAGGTGTGGTGTAGCTTCACTAACACTGGATACTAGTTTTTGAGTCATTCCAGTAGGTGTGTAGAGTATCAATCCAGTTGTTATACCTAATATCTCTCCATGCAAGCTCCCTTCCTGACTTGCAGGCGGCTACCATCTTGCTGTGTCTGCACATGACCTCTTCTCTATGCACCACAGTGAGAGCCAGAGGGAGGGAGAGGGAGGGAGCTCTCCTGTCCCTTCGGACAAGGGCACTAATCCCTTCCTGGGGGCCCCCACCCTCATGACCTCATCTAAGGCTAATTCCCTCCCAAAGACTGCATCTCCAAATACTAAGACATTTGGGTTAGACCTTCAGCATAAAAATGGGGAGAGGGTGGGGAGCCAGTTTATAGCAACACAGAAGACATCAGTGGAGAGGAGTGTGGCTCCAGCAGATGAGAGAATTGAGCAGAGATTTGTGGAAACTCACGTTATAGGACAGGCCAAGGGCCCCAGGAAAACAATGACCCAATGACGAGAAGACTCTTCTCAGACCTGTGGCTGGAACCCCGTTTCTGCCTCTGAGCCTTTCCTTTCAAGGCTGAACTGCCATCTTTGTGGCCTATGGTCGTCCAGCCAGGATGTCTGACAAATAGAAATAATAGGGAAAAGAACATGGATGTGGGCATTGGAGAGAACACTGGGGCTGTACCAGCTGGCAGCTGTCTTGGGGCCTGGCATCCAGATCTCCAGAGTCCTAGGGTGCACACCCATAAGAGAGGACACAATCATACATACCTTGCAGAATGATTTTGAGACTGACTGCTGGGCAAACACGGCACCTGTACTGAGTGCACCATTTTTCTCTTGGTCTCTTGCCCCCCACAAGCAGCATTAGCCAGAATAAACAGAAGGAGGCCAGGTTCTTCTTAGAGAGCGCACTTCCTTAGTTAAAACTCTTGAACAATGAAGAGAGGGAAGAATGGGCCAGGGAACAGGAAAGGAAGGATGGACTCAGGAAGAAAGGAATCAGGATCTGGCCACCTTAGCTATATAGATGGAGCTTCACTGGCCTATCAATCCCTATACTCCAATTACCCCCAGGCTCCTTCAGATTAATCTGTGATGGAAAGAACACTGGCTTTAGGCTGGAAAAACCAGAGTTCAAGTCTGGGCACTACCCGACTAAGGGCAAGTTGTGTGGCCTTAGACAAGGCGTTACGTTCTCTGACCTTGAGTTTCCACACTTATGTCTGTGGGTGTGTCTTCCTCCCTCTTGGGTTTCTGTGCAACTCGAAGGAGATTGTATATGTTCGAGTGCCTTGTAAAGTCGTATCAACATGCAAGGGATTAATTACCATTTTTATTACTATCTCTATCACCATTTTGGACTTTGGTTCCAGTTCCCTCCTTCCTTTGTCTTCTGAGACGCTCTCCACTCTGCCCAGAAGAACTCATTCATCAGGCACTGAGGCTAATTCCCATATGGACAAAGGATGCCCCGCTTCCAGATCGGCTAAATTAGAAACGTTTAAATTTTTCATCTATTCCCTTGTCTGGGCTTTGGTCAATAGCTTATTCTGACAACTTCATTACCTCCTAATTACTCCAAGTTCCTTTGCTCATTTTCTATGTGATAAAGAAAAAAAAAAATGAAACACCCAAGAAAGGGATTTGACGGGCCAAGTTACTCGACTTCTGATTGACAGCCCTGACTTCCCCGCTCACTTCAATGGGATTTTCTTTTTCTTTGTCAGAAATATATTTGCAGAGGCCCTTCTGGTGCCTTGCTTGATGATCCCCAGCTCTCCTTCTCCGCACACGTTTCCTTCCACTGTGAGATGTGAGCGATAAGGCACATTCTCTTCCCTCTCGCTGGGGCTGATTTATCCTCTGCCTATAAATCTTTGAGCAGCCCTTCAAGAAGCCATATCAGATGTGCCTTAATCTTTGTATTACTTATTTCTTAAAGGAATTTTAATCTATTGGGCTTTAATTATATGTCCCTTAGAAAGCACCAGCCTTTTCTTAGCAAGCCGTTTTATTCTTGCAATTTGATAACCACTTTTACGCTCGCTTTCTCCGGAGGGTATACTTAGAAAATTGGAGGTGGAAGGGACCTTCGAGGTCACCCAGCCCCCCGTGGTGCCCAAACCTGGCATCTCATGCCAGTCCCTGGTCTTCTTGTTAAATATACGGATTCCCAGCTGACTCTAATCAGAGAGCGGTGCTGGTGCAGGTGCACGTTTAAGAAGCCGTGTAAGTGATCTGATGAACCGGTGGCTGAAGGAATCATACATCTAGTCCATGGGTTTCAAGGTATAGATGGCTTCAGAGTGGAAGGAAAGAGCAAAGAATTTGGGATTTCAGGGACATGGGTCCAAATACTGTAAGTTCTTCATACCAACAAAGCATCCTGGGGCAAGTTCCTCATCCTCTGTGGTTTGAGTTTTCTAACATGTGACGTGGCGGGTCATAGTGCTATAGAAGATAGTTTTGAGGCTTAAAGTGGGGAAACATATTCAAGTTCCTGCACCTGGCAGGATCTTGATCCCTGTCATTTCTCCCAGGATACCTGTTACTTTCCATATTGTGCAGTCTCATAAACATGGTGTGTTTACTCTTATTAATGCATCTTTGGTTACCACTAATGCAGCCCCTAACTGAATCCTCACAGGCCGCCATGAAGGCAGTGCTAGTACTTACCATCTCTAACTTACAGGGGAGGGAAACATTGCAACTAAGTTATGCAAAGTTCCACACTCAGGTGGTGGTGTTGGAGTTTGAACACAGAAGGCCTGACTCCAGGGAGGCCCTCATGCGCCTTGTATTCCCATCTGGCAGACGATACTCTTACTAAATCCCTTCCCAGAGCTCCACGTGACAAGGATCTGCGCTCCATTTAAGGGGACCCTCATGCTTATGGCACAATCAGCCTTGCACAGCCCCATGAGTGAGGGGCTCCTTAAAGCTTGGCCCTAGGAGTCTCTCCTCACCCACCTTGGCCAGGCCTTGGCGGGACCCCCTGGGCTCCACTGTGAAGGAAGGTGTCACTGGAGTGGGAACAGGTGAAACACTGCTGGCCTCTTCTGGTCTTCCCTCCCAAAGGGACATGCAGTGGGGACATTTATTCCCGATATACTGAAGGACAGATCCCAGGAGTCCTATAGAGCACCTGGGCCCTGGTCTCCTCTTCCCTCAGCCCTCAACGCACACACACTCTGAACCAAGATCAAGTACTTTGGTTAGCTTGAGGATAATGAGCCTTTACCAACTTTCCTGACTAAAAACTGGCTGGAGGGTGGAAGGAAACTGAGGCAGGATGGACCTTCATCTGGAAGACAAGTCGTCTAGCTCTGGAGAGAGGAGTCTGTCCTCACAGCCTGATCCATCATCTCCTACCTCAATATGCTTAGGACTCTGAGTCCCTGAAACAACCTAGTGAGAATGGCACTAAAAATACCATTTAACAGATGGTAAAAGTGAGGATCAGAGAAAAGGTCTGCTTAGGACTAGAAGAGAATGGGTAGAGAATGACTCTTTACTAAGTACCTACCATGTGTTATATAATAGCATCTAGAATATTTACTGAAATGTAGTTCTCACAGGAATACTGAGAAGTAGGAAAACAGTCTCTAGGCAGATGCAGGGTACACTGAGGTTTAAGTACGCCCTGCATCTGTCTAGAGACTTGCAAGTTGAGCTTGCTTGTGACATGGGAACAAGGGTGCAAACCACACTGGCTGGACTCCAGAGCTGTGCTTTTTCTTCCCACACAGTCTTCAGCCTCCGTCAGCAGCTTCCAGGTGCCCTGTGTTGAGGAGAACACTGAGCAGCATCTGGGCTCAATTAGTGATGTCTGCCATGGTATCATGGGGTTGGAGGGAAATAGGCATGTGTGCCATCCCCAAACCCGCAGGGCTTTCCATGGGGGGGGGGCGGGGGGATCAGGACAGTGTAGGTGCAGAACATGGACACAACGTCCTCTGAAACACCACTCCACACCTCTGTCACTGTTCCACACGGTTTCATTGAATGTTTTCCACAAGCTTTGTCTTGGGTATTTCTGTCACTGCAGAGCCTGCTCTCACCAATGTGGTAATGCAGCGACTGATTTCATTATCTGAATTGATACATTTATGTCAACTGGCTGCACAGTGCAGAGGTGACAGGGAATTTGCCTGTTTTCACAGGTGAAGACACCAAGACGGAATGTCACAGACAGAGCCAGCCAGCTGGGAAGCTAGGACTCACATCCAGAACTGTGGGCTCCACTGAGTTCTCAGCACTCCTGCAGGCTGCAGGGAGGGGGCGGGAGGGAGGAAGAAGTGACAGTTGTTCCAGTGGGAGAGGCAGTGTGTCAATGAAATTGCCTCAGGTCTGTTTGTTCACACTTCCCTCCAAATAAGGGCTGTGTGTCTGGGCACGTAAACAACTAAATAAACTGCCTCTGGCAGGCCCAGAATGGAGTAGCAGTGTGAGAAGTCTGTCTTGCTGAGATCCTTGGTCCCCCAGAGGATCAGAGAATGGGTAGAATGCGCAGGCAAAGAACCTCTCATCTTGAGGCATGGACCCAGGGGCGAGACTGGTCTTTTTCCAGAAGCTGACTCTCCTTGAGCCTACCCTCCAGACTCTGCCCCTCCTCTTCTGCTGTCTCCTGTTTACAGATGCTTGATCCTAAACAAGCTTTTAATTCCACAGGGAGAAAAACTTAAGCTGCCAACATAATAAGGTGTAAATGACCGATAGAAGTAACTCACATCTAAAGCTCTTCATTTAATATTTTTAGAGCAACAACCTATGCAGAGCACTGTTTTGGCACCTTCCATGGATAAATTCCATAACATATGGGCCTCACAAAGCCAGGGAGCATGCTCTGAGTACATTTTCTCCTCCCTGCTATCCTTATCCACGAGGCCTAGAGTAGCCCCAAGCTTTGCCTAGTACAGCAGTGTTAGACTCACTAACCTAACCTACGTCCCCATCTCCCCAGGCTCCTCATCTCTCTGTTATTGTGCTCCAACCACAAAGACCATCTTCCTCTTCCTCATTAAGGCAAGCTCTTTCCCTCCTTTGCCTGGGAAGCATTCCTTCCAATGGCGCCTCTTCTGAGAGAAAATTCCTGATCCTCAGTCTAGAGGACTTTACTTCTCCTTCATAGCACCATTTACTTTCCTTCCCTGTACCAGACAGACATCATGTATTCATGTTTTAGTCTGTGGCTGTTTGAGCAATGTCTGTCCTCTCTGCTATGCCGCAAGCTACATGGAGGTCATATCTGTCTTGTTCATCATTGTGTTCTTGATGCTTAGGGTGGTGCCTTGCACTTTGTAGGTGCTCAGCTTTGTTGAGTGATGGATGAATGGACATGTAGAAGAAGGAATGAGCTAGGTGAGAGGTGAGAGGTGAGGGCAGCTGCATCCCACGTAGGGTGACAAGACAGCTGAAGGCATGGAGATGCCAGATTGTAAGATCTTTGTGATCAATTGAGCTCCAGAGTGTCATAACAGCCTTGGGCTCTTGGGTGAAAGTGACAGGATGCGGTCTTAAAAGATCCCTGCTCTGACCTCCCCTCATGGTTCATGTGGGCACTGGAGCTCAGAGGGGGCCGATCCCAAGGCCTGCATTATACCAGGGCCACAGCCTGCACTCCTGATTCTTGGCCAGAATTTCCCACTGCCCCTCACCACGCTGGGAAGTAGAATATAAAGCCCACAGGCTGTAAGTGAGCTTTCTGGAAGCTGAGCAGTGGGCAAAATTAAAGGAAAACCGCAAACTGCTGGTAAGGACACGAGGGAGCACGTAGGCACTGGGAAGAGAAGGTGAGGAAATTAACAGAATAGGAAAAGATTCTAGTAGCTGTGACCTAGTCAATGTCCTCCTCAGGAATCAGTCATGGCCCCCATTGTCTGGAGGATAAAATTAGAGAGGCCGAATATTTGAGTTAGAAGCTTGTCTGCTTGGTGCATATATAGCTCAATCCAGTATTTAATTTTAAAATATTATTTTTAACGTGCCTAAAAAATATGTAGTTGTTATAAAAAATATAAATACTTCTGAAATAGAAATTAAAAATCAGCCTTTACTACCTTTCAAGCCACTCTCTGACTCAAAAAGAACTACTACAAAGTCCTGTGTGATTCCTTCCTAAAAATTGTCAAGGTATTTACAAATATTATGCTTTTAAATGATTTCCAGAAATTGTACTCTTCAAATTGCTCACAGACTTAGTTTGTTTTTTTATATAATAATATATATATAGTGATCTTTCTGTCTCAGCAAATTGGGATCTTGCTCATTCTTTGTAAACAGTTGCATAAAATTGTATAGAGGGGAGGCGGCCCTAATTCACATGAATCCTTTCCTCTTAACTAACACCTAAGTTGTTTTCAAAGTCTTAGCATTAAAATGTGGAGATGGATATTTTTGGAAAAAGAAATGTATGCTCATAGGTGTTATTTCTGTAGGGCTAATGCCTATAAATGAAATTGCACATGCATTTCTAATTTTGATTCTCTCACTGACAGTGGAAAAATAAAAGCTAATTGTCACTGAGCACTTACTATCTACCAGGAGTGCTCTCAGATTCTTCCATGGATTATTACAGTTATTTATTTATATATTTTTAAAATATTTAGTTACCTTTTAGGAGAATGCAAGTGAGAGAGGGGCAGAGAGAAAAGGACAGAGGATCGGAAGCAGACTGTGTGCTGACAAGCTAATAGCAGAGTCTGATGTGGGGCTCAAACTCACAAACCACAAGATCATGACCTGAGCCAAAGCCGGACATTCAACTGACTGAGCCACCCAGGTGCCCCTTGATTATTACATTTAATTCACACAACTGTATAATGAAGACACTCTTACAATAAAGCAAAATAGGGCACAAAAAAGGTATGTCACTTGCCTAAAGTTACAGCATTGGATGGGGTCCCAGGTGGTCTGGCTTCGTAGCCCATGTTTCCAACAAGTTTGAATTTTCTGTGTCTGAATGGGAATATCTATTTTTCAAATAACTTAACCAACATTTGATATAATTAGCTAGATTTTTTCTACTAATTTAATATAAATATGAATTATACCTTTTTAATTTCAATCTGTATCCCCTCGATATTTTGTGTGAATGAGAGTTTTTTGATATGTTTATTAGTTTTTTATATGTCATATGCTATTTATTTTTTTATACTCTGCCTGTTTTCAATGAGGATTCTTACTGGTTGTAAAGAGTTCTTTGTGTGTTCTGATTATTAATCATTCATATTAATTATTCTTATATATTGCAATATTTTTCTTACACTGTCACTTTTCTTTTGTATTTGTTAGGCTGTTTCTCTCACACACAAAAAAAAAGAAATGAAGGAAATGTTTTGCAATCAGGTATGTAAGTCTTTTCTTTATGGTGTCAAAAGTTTTGATTTTCCTTAGGAAAAATTTCAACCTGAGGCAATAAAGCTGTTCCTCTTCACACACTTTTTCATTGTGTCGAGAATGAGAAAATTGGAAGTATTTGTGAACAAACAAATGACTACCACAGTCTGTGATTTTGCAAAAGGAGCCACAGCTTTCAATTTAATTTAATTTAATTTTAATTTTAACTTAGTTGTTTTTCTAACTAATTTGTCTGGTCTTTGGACAATGGCAGGCCTTGAGAAAAAATTAATTCCTATATCCACAGAATATGATTGTATTTCTGATAGGACAAGCTGATCTTACAGCATTTCTTATTCTAAATAGTCTTAGTGACTCTCACTAGTTGACTAGGTAAGTGAATTCCATAGCCAGAATGTTGAGTCCTAGTCTTAAAAATGGGATTTTGATTCTGGCTTCTTCATTTTATAAAGGGGGATGAGGTTAGGGAGGGGAATGGCATTTATTCAAGGTCACATGTGTGTATCTAATGTGTAAATCATTCATTTCCAGAACAGCCACCCTACTGTACTTAAAGAACTCCTCATGTGCTCCCCATCCCTTATCCGCCCTGTCTTGTCTTTTGGGCAGATGCCCATGGACCCTTTAGATCCCATTCAGGCACACTTCCTTCTTTGATTCCACTCCCACTTCTCAGCTGCCCTCTGCCAAGTTCCATGTGCCCAATCTATCCCTCCATATAATGCAATGTTCCCACAAAATAAAATGGGTTCCGCACTCTACTGCCATGGCCTGTTGATGCATCCTGGAGAGTAGAACCTTGAGGTCAACTCCTGCTTCTTCCTTTCATTGACAGTCTTACTTATGGCCGTTTGAAACAAAGGAAACTTGCTTTATGAAACAGCTGTGGAGAAGCACCTGAATCCAATGGACTGATGTTAAATTCTATTTCAAGTTCAGCGGCGAAGGTGAGTGTCAGGTAGATGATGACCATAGATTTTGAAAACTGAAGGTCCTTCTGCAAAATCACTACTTGTGGCAGTCACTTGCTTGTCTGCAAATGTTTGACGTCCTCTTTCCTGACACAGGGAGACATGCTCCTTTTTGCCCTGTTGAAGTGAGGCCTGGCGATTTGACCTGCTCTGGCTAATGAGATGGGAGTAGAAATGATGTGTGTTGCTTCTGGATGGTGGTTTTAACCTCTGGTGTGGACCACAGGTTCTCTGGGTTCTGCCCAAGTTAACCGTGAAAGCGTGTGTTGAGATGGAGTCTCTACCAGCCTCACTCCCTTAATGATCAAGATGAAGAGACCACTCTCTACCCAGCCAACATGTTCATGTGGTGTCAGTAAAGCAACAAACGTTTGCTGTTAACCCGCTTAGATTTGGGATTGCTACCAAAGTGTAGACTGATACTAGGTAATCTCACTGGTTGGTGTGGGCGCTCTTTTATCAGGAAACTAGGGGCTTCTACTGACCATTCTGCTGTCTATCATTTTGATTCTTTCCACTACACTTCTTCAAACCTATTTGGATCAGATTTTCTTAAACCTCAAACAGCTTTTTACTTCCTTTATAAGCTGCTAGCCCTAAAGCCAAAGAGGCTGCTTAAAAGCAGAACAGAATGTTAGTGATTATAAAGCAATCTTCAGAGACTGTTATAAAAATAGGATCGTAAGTTTGATTTTATACAAAACACAAATTGCATCAAATGTATTCTCCGAAGTTCAGCCAGAATATCTAGTTGGCTGACTCTCCTTCTTCACAGGGTTGAGGGGCCCTGCCACATGCGAAATCTAAGGGAGGAAGATGGCGAGAGGTCAGTTTGGTGTTTAAGGAGGCCACATTCTAATTGTACAGGCAATTAAAAAATTTTTTTAATGTTTATTTTTATGAGAGAGAGAGAGAGCATGAGCAGGAGAGAGGCAGAGAGACAGGGAGACAAAATCCAAAGCAAAAAAAAAAAAAAAAAAATCTAAAGCAGGCTTCAGGCTCCGAGCTATCAACACAGACCCCAATACAGGGCTTGAACCCACAAATTGCAAGGTCATTACTTTAGCCAAAGTTAGATGCTTAACCAGCTGACCCACCCAGGCACCCCAGTACAAGCAACTTTGTAAAAAATGATGATGGTGATGGGCATGGTGATAAGGCTGCTAGTAGATATTATGTGCAAAGTCCTCCCAGAAACAGAGGAAGGGAGATCTGCTTTATCCAGAGTCACATGGCAGACTTCAGAGAACAAGAGGCATTTGGGTTGGATTGGAAGAATATGCAAAGATTCACGAAGCATCTGAGGAGATGAACACTCTAGGCAAGGAGACCAAAATGTGGGGAAAAGATGACCATACATGGTCACAGCCAAAACGGGGGATCAGCCAACATGATCTACATGCAGTCAGATTCCTTTGAGGCCAATCAGGTAATGTGCACTAAGAGAAACAGGACGCATGTAATTCACCCAGGAGTGATAAGGACGTTGGTGAATTGAATCACATCTCAAATCTAGCTCCCGCTTGCCCAGTCCTAGCCCAATATGCCCATAGCTTTGCTTCTAAAAAAACCACATTTTTTTTAGTAGTGAGAATTCAGATTTCCATGGAAAAAATCTTCTCATTTCCACTTTGTGTTCCCAGGACTAGGGCGAATATTGAAAGTATCTAGCGGTTAGTATGGCAAGGGCCCTTAAACATCAAATGAACACTGCAGAGAACCGTTAAGTCTGGCCTTTCTAGAGAACCTTGGCAGAACATTGGTTGGCCTGAAATACATTTGGATTGCCCCTAAGCCACCAGTCGGTGAGCCCTGCTCTCAAACTAAGAAAGGGAGAGTGAGAAGTAGGGGTGGAGACGGTGTGAGGAGAAGGCTTGGGTCTGATCACAATGGATTTTGAATAAACTGTGTAGATTAGTATTTTCTGTGCAATAAAACACCCCCAAAAAACGGATGTGTGAAAAAAAACCCACAAATATTTATTAACCTCATCATTCTAAGGGGAGTAATTGGTCGGGGCTCAGCTAGTCTCACTCATGCATCTCTCATCAGCTGACAAGTCCCACCAGCTGCCAGGACTGGTTTTTCTAGAGCCTCTGCAAAGGTGGCCTGTCCCTCATTCACATGGTCTCTTACCCACCAGCCATCTGGCCCAGGTTCCACATGGCACGGAGTTCCAACCAGCAGCACGAGAACATAATCCCGGATACCCAGTGTCTCTCAAGCCCCTCTTACATCACATTGGCTAATGCCCTGTTGGCCAAGAGAAGCCACATGGCTGAGCCCAAGGGCAGAATGTCTGGTGGGGAGAGGAGTCAGGGCCACACAGGGAAAGCAAGAATTTTTGTGACCATTTTTATTTCTTTTGCTTTCTACCATGTGTGTTAGTAAGATGACACCAAGGGTCGCATTGTCAAGTCAAACTCTTCAATATCAGAGAGCTTATCAAACTTTACTAAAAATTCAAATGACGTGGGTGATTGTGACATGAAGACCAAAACGGGAAGTCCAGGCTCACCATGGCCGCCTCAAAGGCTATGCCTCATCCCATCAGGCTACAGCTGACTTAACATACAGGGTCTCTACGTGATGCAGGGGTCCCATCACCTTCCCAAGGGAGAAACTTGTGCAGCATGAAGTGTCTCCATCTTATGTTCTATTACATTCCTGACACTGACATCTTCCAGAAGAATATGGTCCAGAGATCTATAAATCTCATCTACAAATTTTGTTCACCATAAGCAACCTAGGGTGACTGAGTGTATCCTATTGAAAGAATTCCATTGATAAGAATTCTGTTATCATTCCACTGGTAACCTATTGACAAGATTTGACCTTGTATTTATTTCTTCTTTTTAGTTTTTCTTTATTCATCACTCCCTAGTGAAAAGGATGGCTAAAAGACCAGCTATAAATCTTTTTCTTCCCTACCATACTTTGGATTTCAACCTTTGTATCTAATACTTATTTCTATAATGAAGCATTCAAATATTGGACATCATCTGCTTTTTCTTTTGGTGGGATGTATGTGTATATGCTTGGGAATTACCTGTCATTTATTGATAAGACTACACATTAAGATGCATTAATTTTGGTAATTATAGAGAGAATTATATTTCACTTTTCTACATAAAGGATCAGTTAACTATGAAATAGTCTTTCCTGACAGGGGGAAAAAGTTCTGTTAGAAAAAAAAGTAACCTAATACTTGAACTAGAACGTCTATCATGGGTTTCAAAAGAGTTTGCAGATATTCTAGGCCCAGTGTACTATTTCTTTGAAAGTTACTTTGGGTAATCATTTGCCTTTCTGGGCCTTATCAATAAAAATGAACAATATTGTTGGTGAGATTTCTTCCACAGCTAACATTTATTTGCTGAGATGTAGGGTAGTTTAATAAGAAGTACCAAACACAGGTGTAGGAAGACTTGACTGAACCGTGACTTAGTTAAGAGCTTCTAAAGCTCTGTGCAGAATATGTTGTCTCTGGAGCCCCAGAGACACCCTCGCAGGAGATTATTCCTTGACCACTGGGAGCATGCGCTCTCTGGCATGGCCGCCGGAGCTTCAGGAAGCTATACTGTGATCACAAGATGGCAGAATCTCAGGAACTACACAAAAGCTCATATTCCTTTCTCCTCTCCAACCACCTACTACTTACTCTAGTGAGATGCAAAACCATGAAGGTGTGTTAGAGTCTAAACACATCAAAAAGAAGGTGAAAGTGGAAGGTCAACTGAATAGAGTAAATAAATGGCTCTATACAGCTTCTGCAGCTGAAAATAAAGAATAGATACCAAACACAAAGCAAAAACAAAAGCAACCAAGGGTCCATGTTTTGCAGAAAGTACATGATGAGTCTATCCTCTCTAACATGATGGTGTTCACTTATATGCAATGGAAGCCACAGCTGAGGGTCCTCAGAGACAGATTGGTTCACGGCTTCCTGAAGATGGTACATGGGTCAAATGGCACATGATTTTATAATGCTATGTACATGGGTGAACTTCCTACTTTCAGAAGAATGTGTTTATTTTCATGAGTGTAATAGATACTTGTTTTTTGATGTTTCGTTTTTTCACTACCAACTATTCAACTTGTACTTTTCTCTTCTTATTGGGGAATCCCTCATGTTGTGTTGTCCTGGAGAATCCCTGGACAGACTTTCCAGGGATCAGACTTCCATTCTCCAACCCTGCCCCACAGTAGGCAAGATATAGGTGTGACTTGAGCTTGGCAAAGGATTTGGGTTCCAAAATCTTCTCCCCAGGATTTTGAATTCTGGGCACATACACAGTTCTGAGTGGAAAATAGGTGGTCATATTCATCAGTGGCCGAGGCACAGCAAGGTGCTTTTGGAAGAGGCCAGAAGAGTTACACTGCCATAATTCTGCTGCCTGGTCGGCTCGAGCAACCATGCTGGTTACCGCCTCCAAGCCTGACCTTCCAGCCTCCTGAAAGTTATCTGCGGCCCCAACACCCCTCCCATACGGCCCATCTTTGCTCATGATGGCTGGAATTATTCTCAATTGCTTTCAACCAAGGACCTTCTAACTGATACAGTGTGAAAACATGCAATTAGCAAACCAAACCCATGATTTTATGGATATTATTTTTTAGAAAATTGCTAAGCTTTAAAATCGGATTGATTTAAGTTAACTTAAAAGAAAAACATTAAATTAGAGAGCAGTGTGTGAACACATTTAAAAAATTGATAATCAGGAAGATAAGGAGTGGTTCAAACCCTTCGTTTTACAGAACAGAAATAGGAGCCCCAGAGGTGCAAAGGGACACCAGAGGTCCCCTGTGGCCCTGCAGCAGACCTGACCCAGACGAGCTGTCCTGACTCCATCAATCTCACACTTCAGCTCACCTGGGAAGTTAGAGCTAGGCTTCGTGGGGTCTCAACCTCTCCCACAGCACAAGTGTGTTGGGCTCCAAATTCATGGAGGCCTCGGTCAGCAGCCAGCATCCTCATCTTTACTAATTTTATAGGGACAATCTCTCTTCTTTTTGCCTAATACTCAGTATCTGCAAGCCTGACAATATGGCGCACACATACCACATATGCCTTGTCTTTCACTGGGTCATTCGCTGACAAAGAAGACTCCTCACCACTTGAGAACACTTAAGAGATTAATTCTGATAGTTCTGCTCTTCAAGAAGCAGCACAATGCAGCTGGGCAATGCCTCCCTTGAGAGAGCACCTTCTCTTTCAGGAGAGGACCCTCTGGCCTGTGGTTCTGTGGAAGAATCCTTGTTTTTCTGAAGCCTTGTCATTGGCATGACAGAGGAGAGAGGCTCCTAGTCTGACTAGGAAACCAAGTCCTGTTTCCTTGACATTGAAAACCATGAAAACTTGAATAAATCTCCAGTGGTAGCTTATAGAGATCTAGCCCTTACTGTGGGCCACCTACTGAAGCGATCCCGAGTGGTGTTTCCCCATCACCATCCAAGCCAGGGCCAGCATCCTCCTTAGAAGTGACAAGAGTTCACGGGCGGGAGGCAGGGCTCCATGGTGGAGAAGAGATGAGGCTGGAGGGAGAATATCCTGAGTTCTAATCCTCGCTGTCAGCTGAGTGGAGAGTTGGAAAGAGAAAGGCACTCCAGGCTGCAGGAGGGCCTGTGAGGAGGCATGGAATGCAGAATCCGCTGCAGGTGGCTGAGGGGCGCCTGGAGGCAGGTGGCTCATCCTCACCTGACACTGAGGAGATTGGACCCACATGGCTGGCAGTGTGATGTCGTGAACAGAGCACAGCGACATAGCCCAAGCCTCCTGTCCAGTTCTGCTATTTTCTGGCCATAAAATTGGCATTAAGGGACTATTTTGACAGTTATTTTGGGGATGGGGGATGTCAAATGTAAGAACTATGGTACGTGGTATTTTTCTTGGCTTGGAGATGTTCCACCTTCAAAAGTTACCTCTTTTAGCGAATGGGTACTCCTTGAAAGTATCTATTTTGGTGTCAAAAGGCCACCACGTCAATATATGGGCTTTGGATTTAGGGGAAAACCCTTCAGAAAGGCAACCCATTGGAAAATCACTGTGCCTTACTGGGCGAGAAAGAGATTCAGGTAGGGCACTGGAGTGCGCATGGGAACAGAGAAGAGGAGGGACCAAAGCAAGAGGTATTTGTTAAGCCAAAGCTGTAGAACCTGGAGTTCATTAGAGGCAGCAGCCAGTCAGAGGGCTGGTGGGTTGGAGGAGAAGGAAGTTTGTGATGACTACCAGGTTTTTCCTTGGATGACATATTGACACCAGTATCCCTATCTGATGTGAAGATGTGGAAGGATGGAAGGTTTGTATGGAAGAAGTTGGCTCTTACTTGGAGTATAAGCAAAGCTGAAACCAGAAAGTAATAATATAATCAAACCTCTGGGGTATTTATCTACACTGGGTCCAAATCCAGATTTGTAAGTAGACAGAGGCAATAAGTACACCGTAATGAAAGGGCACTGGGTTTGGATTCAGAAGACCAGGAATGTAATCTATGTCTACCTTATATTTGCTGTGTAATTTTAGGAAAATTACTGAGACCTTCAGAGCTTTACAGAGACAATGATAATCACATGGTCTACCTCCACAGCATGCAGTGGAGAGAGATTCCCACAAGCCATTTGTCCTTTAGGACCTTGGTCCCTAGTGCTGCAGACCCACTCAGATACAGGGTCCTTCATGTACGATCTTTCAAATTTGTGATTTTGAGGGCCAGGGAAGTTTCTGCATTTTTGAAAAGGCAGGCACAGAGTTCCAAATTCTCCTGGATGCCTTCCATGACAAGGCCCTCTGAGAGACTCAGGAGCAGGGACAATGTGCTCCTTTGTGGAAAAACAACACTCCCTGCCATCTGCCTGAGGCAGAGGGAAATGGAGACTATGTCCTGTTCTCAGCAGGAACTGCTACCATTAGGAAGAGACAGAATAGGATCTCTTCCCTCAAGCCTGACAAAATGGCTACTGACAGTTCCCCCTAGACTTCACTGAAGCCAAGATGAGAAGAAATATGGGAATTTTGACAAGAATGACAGAAAGAAAGAAATATGGAAGCTTAGCAAGAAGGAAGGGATGGAGGAAGGGAGTTGTATCAGTAAACTGACCTCCATCTTCTTGACTTTTCAATGATCAGGATCTAGGTGGCTTCCAGGGAACCTACTAGTGACCTGCCCTTTTATCCACTTGTACCTGCTCATTCTTCATGATTATTTTTGGTGGCATCTTTTTGAGATGCTGTTCTTCACTTCTTGGATAAGTGAGCTAGTCCTCCTGGATGCTCTCATGACACTCTCTCTCAACATCCCCTCTTTCTTCTATCTCAATGATCTATTTATGTCCCTGCCATCCTCACATGATGGGAGATACATGTCATTAGCACCCCCACTCTCCCATTAATGGCCAAGATGGTTGGAACTCATAGAAATTAAATAACTTCCCTAAGGTCACAGAACTAGGATGTGGCAGACCCAAGATTTAAACCCATCTTATTTTGGTCTAATTCCAAAGCTTTTAATTTTTCCCATTTCAAACTATTTTCTACAACAAATAGATTCATAAAGTGCCCCTAAAGGAAATGTGTTTTCCCTAAAATGAACCTCAAGCTGGACACTCAACAGTGGTCCCAAGGGTCTCAGGGCAATGAAATATTCTGCCTTTCAAAGAGAATGATCTTATAATTCACAAGTTTGCTTTTCAATTAACTGAGGACTGTGGCTCTTTATTTAATGTTATTTCTACATAATCTAATTTCGGCTTCAGGTTAATGGACCCATGGGGAGTTATTGCTACTTCGGTTTCAAAAGCATTCAGCAGCATTCCCAGATTATTGGTTGTTAATGGAATCACCCAGCTGTTTTGACTTTCTCCCAATCCTTCATGAGGTGACCCTAGACAAGAGGACAAAAATGGAGACAATGGGACTAACTTTTCAGTCATTGAAACTTGCTGAGTCCTTTATCTTCCAGGCACCCTGGCCACACTTGATACCAACTCCTAGAAAACCATATGCTCACAGCCAGACCCAGCATGTCCCATGCTATTTTTCATGCAAAAACATTTGCTGAATACCTACTATGTCCAAGGTGCTATAGTAGTACTTCTGGAAACACAGAAATGGATCAAATGTGGCAGGAAGAGACCCATTTGGTTGGAACAATCACTAAGACCTCTAAGGTGTGGTTTCCTTATGTGCAGTGCCCATCTGCAGTTCCATCAAGGTAGTTATGGTTATTCATTTATTCAGTCAAACAATACAGATTGAGAATCTACTATGTACCTGATATTTTCCTAATGATACCTTCTGATGATTCCAATTTTGTAGGAGCCTCTGGTCTTATAAGGAAAACAGACCAATTAATTAATGGGGAATGGTAGTCCATGTGATGAGTCAACAATGGAGGAAGAACAGAAGACCATGAGAACATAAGGGAGATTTTCCTATTCAGGATTGAGGGGTCAGACAAGTCTTCCTAGAAGATCTCAAGGTGTAGTCTGAGTTTAGACTTGCATACGAGTAAGAGTCAGCCAGAATTGGCAGGAGTTGTGGGGGAGGGAGGACTGTTCCAGTCAGAAGGAACATCATGTGCATATCCATAGGATGCAGATCCTGTTTGGAAAATTGTGGTGGTGAATGTCACCAGATAGAGTTCAGAGTAAGGGTAACAGTGAAGATGAATGAGGCTGGAGAAAAGAGACACATGAAGAATGGAAGGCATTTTGTGAACTTCTAAATAGAGTGGACATTATCCCATAGGCAGCAAAGCATGTATACATTTTCACAGGTGAGTGACATGAGCACATTTGGACTTCTGATCCATCATTGGGCTGCACTACGTAGACCTGATTTGGACATTTAGAAATTGGAGACTGGAGAAGTTGGACCAAAATGATGGGCAGAGCCCTCAAGGAAGCAGTAAAGGTAGAGACAAGGGGGACCTATTTAAAAGGAAATTGGGAATCAGTGCTAACAGAACATAACGTTGGAGGCAAAATGAGTTCATGTAACTGCAAACATTTGACTTTTAGAAAAACACAAACTAGAAAGTCAACTTCAGCTTGCCTCAAGCCCAAATTTCCACCTTTAGTGAATTAGTGACACCTAAGTTAATGAGGTTTTTCTATATTGGAATATTAGATCAAGGTCATTCTATTCCAGAGTTTATGAATTTAATATTTGAAGAAGAAAGAGTTTGGGAGTCTAATAGCATGAGATGGCTTTGATTGTAGGCTTTGGGGTGATTTGGGATCCACTAGGTCATGGAAACTTTCCCCAAATGATGACAAGGTAAATGAGTGGCTTTTATTTTAATGAGAGCCATAGCTTCAGTTTCATGGGTTTATTAAATTATGCTTCACTGATGGAGTATTTAATTTACTTCAGAAAGGAAAAAAGTCTTCATTCCTCAAAGGCATGGGGACACAAAGATCAGTGGCCTTTTTCATAGTATTCCAATGGCCTCAGAGCTGTACAGAGGCAGAATGTCTCACGGATATTTTTAAGTATGAAAAGTTTTCACTCTGGTAAAGATGATGTTTCACATGTTCTGGAAATCACACCCAAGCATTTGTACCACCAACGTGTCAGCAGAAGGGGAAGGACACGTTGCCTGGAAGCCAAGAGCATGGCTTGGAACACCTGCTTTCACCTAGACCAGATGCACAAGTTTGGAGAAATAACTTCGTCTTTCTAGTGTGTTGTCTTCTCTGTGAAATGAGAGCGGTGAGATAATCCACCTCCCCGAGCAACCGCAATGCTCACATCAGAGCTTTTCCTTCCTCACTTCCCTGGCACTCAGTCGTGTTTTCTGCAAGATGAGAATAAATCCTGTCTTGACTACTTGGCCAGTTGCTGGAGGCTCAAGAGAAGGCTGAGACTCAAGGTGGAAAAAGTGTCTATCCAAGATCAGAAAACAGATTGGCAGCAGAGTAGGAGCTAAGACTGGGTATCATAAAGCCCAGACTCCCTGTCCTGTGCCACACCAGTGCCCAGGTCATGGGGACACAGGGCTGCACTTCAGTGGTGGAGATGCTCTGAGATCTTTCTTTTGTGCTGTTGGTTAATTCAGGAAGTGCTTGGATATGAGCTCAGAACCCTTCATGCACAGAAGTCCCTGATTATGAATCCAAACTCTCCTCCAACCACAAGCCCCCTCAACAAAGGGAATATTGTTTTCCACACTTTTCTCAACAGCTCCCACCCTTTGTCCATGTTCTTCTAGACACCTACCTTCCCAACGGCCTTTGCCACACAGTGTGTTTGGAGCACTCACCTGAACATTGTTTGTTCCTCTTCAGATGGCGAATTCCCAGAAGGCAGGGACTTGGTCTTATTTCCATCTGGAAGGCCTCCTGTCACTCAGCTCTCACCTGGATCCTATAAGCACTCAATAGTGTTGCCAACATTAAATCTATCAAAAGAAATTTGACTTCCATATGGTTCACTTGTAAAATATGAAATTCACTGTCTTTGGGAGAGCATTATCCCCAGGTGAGCTGAGGCTGAGATTAGGAAGGAGACTCTTTTTAGGTCACTGACTGACATTTGTGTTAACGAGATGGTATCCTTAAGAAGCCTTTAGCCACAGAGACCCCACGCCTGCTCTGCTCTGTCACTGCCTATGACAGCTCACCCCACCATCTCCTCCACTCTTCCCATGCTCAGATCCTTGCCATCAGAAGTGGTTGATGGGGGTACCTGGACAGCTCAGTCAGTTGAGTGTCCCACTTTTGATTTTGGCTCAGGTCATGATCTCAGGATCATGGAGTCAAGTCCTGGATCAGGTTCCATGCTGAGCATGGAACCTGCTGCCTGCCTAAGATTCATTCTCTCTCTCTTCTCTCTCTCTCTCTCTCTCTCTCTCTCTCTCTCTCTCTCTCTCTCTCTCTCTCTCTCTCTCTTCCTCACTCACACACTCTCTCTCTTAAAATAAACTTTTAATAAAAGTGGATTACTGAAGAGGAACAAAAGAAAGAAATCAGATATTGACAATTGGACTTTATTTCCCATATATCAGGGAAGCAGTAGGGGATATTTGATAGATGATGGAAAGAGGAGGTGCCTTGAGGTGTCTCTGGAGATGGTGACCTCACTGCCCTGCCCTGGTTCAGCCATTCATAACTTCTCACCATGTCAATAGTCTCCTAACTTTCTCTCTCTCACAGTCTGCCTGGGGTTATCCTCCCACCCAGGTCTGTGCCTTTCACCCTTGCCCCTTGTGAGAGGGGTGTGAGCTTTGCAGACTCAGGCTCAAATCCCCACTCAGCCACATGGCTACTGCTCTCCTCACCTGGCAGATTAGTGGCAAAGCACAGAAATAATATAGTCTGGCACAGAGCAGCCATCCAAGAAATAGCTTATATTGTTTAAAAAAAGAAGTCCCCAACTGCTCGGCCTAGAACTCAAGGTTTGCAGCATTCAGCATCCTGCCACTGACTTCTCAACATCCCACCCTCTGACTCTGAACTGCTCCAGGCTGCCACTGGAGCTCAGCATGCCAGCATCTCCATGTGGTGATGAAACTGAGTTTTTGGGACCAGGGAGGGCAGATGGAGTGGTGCTCACCAAGCATGTCTCAAGCATTTTGTGTGGCCACTTCTGACCAATGGGCCAGGAGAGAGGTGACTTGTGTCACTCCCAGGTGAGGCATGGAAGTACTGATGCCAACCTGCCAGTTATTTTTGTCTCCACTATAAAAACCTCCTTGGACTGCAACCATGAGATCCATGCACAAAGGACAGCTCTAGGACTTTGCATAACTAAGCACTCAGCCTCTGCTCTGATAAACTGCATAGATTTGGGGACTGTTTGTTACTACAGCATAACTTAAATTATTCTCACTGATACACAGGTGAAGAATTTATCAAATATTTACTATTGCTGACTTGACACTGCTAACTAATGAAGCAGAGAAGTAAACAGATACAAGAGAGTGCCACACACAGCCAGATACCATTTGCTCTGGACCAATAAAGCAACAGCATTTAATACACTCCAGGGTGAGAAAAGCTTTGCTATAGTAACATCTAAATCAGAATCTGAAGAATGAGTGCTAGTTGGGGATAAGCAGGGCGAGTTTGAGGACTTAGTGGTATATTATATATGAAGCTCATGGCTGCTCCTAATAAATAATTCCAAAGTTCACCTTAATTTTCAAGTACTTTTTACCTGGTCACCAATCCCCACAAATAATGCAGTCTCTTCCTTCAATTCTTAGCACACAAAATCCTTTCTCTATTCTGAATTTTCTCTACCTGGAATTCTAGAATATCCAGACTTATTTCAGTATAGCTATCCTGTATTTTATGGGCTTCACAGATAGTACAGACCAGGCATGAGTCATTCCTCATCTTGTGACTTAGAGAATATGTCTTTGAGACTGAGTCATAAAATCGTAAAGGCGTGGAACATTTGGATGGGAGACCAAAGGGAGAAAAAATAAAAATTCTTCTTGGCATACAAATTATCTTGAATCAAATTTGGAACAGGATGTTGAAACTGAAGGTTCTGATAAGAACCAAGAGATAACAGATGAGAAATTTAAAGCCAGATTCCCATGTTTGGAATTTATAAAAGAAAGGTCAGAAAACCTGTCCCAGGGCTAAAGGATCCTATTTTCCACTGAGGAATTAAAGAGGATTAGGGGAAAGAAGGAGGAAAATTATCAAAGAAATTTTGTTAGGGATACCACCATATTTTCGGGTGCCAGCTCAAGTTTGGTGAAACTCTTCAATGGAGTTATCCCAAGATATTTGAATTCTGTTCCCTACAGTTGAGGTCTGATTCCTAATCATGAAATGCAGAGAGCAGAGGAGAGCTGATGTACTTATCTGGGGGGGTAGAGACTGGGGAATCCTGTTTTGTGGGGACCCAGTGTTTCTTAGAGCAAAGGAGGTGGGAATGTTTGCCACGAGCCAGTGTGGGGCTCTTTGGGGTGAGAGAAAGCTATGGCGGATATATCCCAATTGAAAGGGCCTCCCCGAAGTCAGGGCAGATCCCATCATCAAGAATCTGGGTCCCTGGGGTCTGAGGAAGGGATGAAGTATCTGCCCAAATAGAACTGATTCCACCTAGGTAGTGAAAGCCTTGGGGGAGGGTCTCAGTGATAGGTGTTTGAAGAGTCTAGAAGTACCCATATTTCTGCCAGGTTCTGGAATGCTGGGACAGCTGGTGATGGCACCATCCAAAGAGGACTTTACCTATCTTTCGCCTCTCCTTCCTCCCCCTCACCAACTCTGGAAGAGTCAGAAGCTTCTGAGAAGTTAGATCTGAGAAATTGTTGAAGCACAAGACCAAGGAATAGAGAAGTTAGTCCCAAAGCCCACACTTCTCTCTCCACAGGCTTCCAGCCTAAAAACATCTAAGCTAGAGGAAGGAGCAAGATGAACTACCAAATCTTGTTTAGGTTTTTGGATAATATCTTTGACTGGGCACTCCATTACTGAATCAAGACAATTTTTGAAACATAAGAAAACATTGAAACTGACAGTTACTTGAGAGTTACCAGAAAGTCTTGGGTTGGCCAGGGGCAGGAGAAGATTGCCTCGTTGTATAGACTTTAAAGAAATGGCAGAAGAATAAAATAGAAGTGCATTTTAATGGTTTCACAAGCTGTGCTTGTTCAGCCTGCATCTTTTAAAAGATTTCCAAGCATCTTTTTGAAACTGTAGAAAAGAGAAATTTTCAGAAATTAGAAATCAGAAATGGTAACTCTCCAGTTTTCAATTGTACAATGCCCCTTAGCATTCACTTAGGATGTGCGAAATGCCCCTTGTGTCATTCCTTCCTGTTAGGAACCTTATTTCGTCAACCTGAAATTTTTATCCAAGCATGTCTTCAGGAATAGAATCTTCTGGATTGGGCACAGAAGAGTGAGAAAAATCACAGAAGAGCTCTTCCACTGTCCACCTTCATCCTGAGCCATTTTAAAAGTCTCTGAGTTCTGTTTGTTGTGTAACCTGGACTTAGCTAAAATCCTTGGGGTGCCCCAATCTGCACCTACATCTTTTCTCATCACTGAATCTTCAAAAAGGCAAACCAACAAGCATACATATACACACACCCAAAACCACCTCACAAATCAACACTTTAAACCTGGAGAAGAAACGTAGTGGGTTGTTTTCATTATTGTTTTTATTTCTGAAGGCTACTTCAGGTCATTAAGGTCACAAAGAAGAATAAATTACATGTACCAGTACCCAAAACGTCATAATTTATCTTTTAAGCATCTTTTATTTTCTCAAATTTCCCTTGCCTAAAGCAGCTGCAATCTCTGTTGCCTGAAACCCTCCTTTCCACGTCACATCCCATCTGCTCTCCTACCTTGTACTTTGACTTGTGAACAAAGGCCCCACCTCTAGCCAGGACATGCCCTGGGCCACTGAAATTCTTTCTGCAGTCTCAGGTACCTTGGGGTGATGGGGGCTAGAGGGGAGGGTCATGGGCATCAATGTGGCTTAGCTGTGGACTCCTTCTAGGGCGTGACCACACATCTCCCCTGGATTTTCCTTTCCTGAGTATTTTTGCCTCTCCAACCTGGACCTGAAACTGGCCAGCTGAGCCAAAGCTGCAGAAGAATTGCTCCCAGCATCCCCTAGAAATGGGCCTTTACATTCGCAGGGCCTCCGGGGAGGGAAGAGCTAGCAGGACCGAATCCCTCTAACTTTGACCTCATAGGCAGGTCAGTTCCTATCATGGCATATGTTTGAGAAATCAGATAGCCCAAGAAATATTAGTGTCTTCTCCCTCCTTCTCTGCAAGCAAAATGTGGCCAATAATTTTACCAATTCAGTAAGTGAAAATATTCATAGTTCCTCAGACTCTGGTCCTGCTAACAAGTCCATATTCTCTATAGTCCACCCTCCTCACCAAAGTGCTGCACACACAAGGCTATTCAAAATAAAAAATGTATAAATATGCAGAAACCCACAGAAGCTGGTGACTTATTTTAGTGTGTAAATTGTGTTCAAGAATTAAGTACACTTGGGCATTCTCAAAAAGCCATGCTCCCTTGCCATCAACTGGAGGGATGGAACTAAATTATAAGTTAAAGCCTCCTGCCAAATATGTAAATACATACACACATATATATAGGCATTTGTTCCACGAGTGAATCCTAATTCAGGACCTTCTTGTGAAGGCCAGTGACAAATATGTCTGCAAACTTTCAAGAAAGCAAGAGAGCAGGAAAGATAGAATATATTTGGAGAAATAAATTAAATTCTATTTTCATTACAAACAGTAATCTGAATAAATTCAGATTGAGGGCATTCGTCTTCAAGGATTTCAAAGACAGCAATACAGAGGTAAACAAATAAAAAATCTATATCTGCTTAAAAGCACCAAACATTAAAACGTCCAGCAAAAAAATAAAAAATCATCTCCTTTCTTAGCAATGACAAACTCAATCTTCAGGCAGCTCCATGGAGGAAAGCTGTCACATCTTGCGTTTTGCATGGGAGATGCATTTTCAACAAAACATGTCACCTAGTTTTTATTACATAATTTCACTTGGTGACATCCCCTCTTGTCACCCCTGCCCACACAGCCCGTGTTGAACAGAAAGAGGCAGTGAACCAACCTTCTTCTGGCTTAAAATTGGAGTCAGAATGAATCATCACCAGGAGAAACTGAGGGGGTAAATATGATGTGCCAGGGGTCGTGGCCTGAGGGGAAAGAGTAGGATCCCAACCACCCGCCTCAACTTACAAGGAGCCACAAGTCCGCCTGGAAAACAGGGCATACAGGGAACAGTTCCATCAGTCGTGTCTCTCGTTGGCCTCTTCAACCTGAGTCCCCTTCACTATCCCCAGTGCTCCTTGAAATGAGTGTGATATTCCTAACACTGTCTGGATGGCCCCAAAGGAGAGAAGTAAGAATGACAGTGAGAAACCCTGGGGAAGAATGTTAAACTTCTGAAGGTCAGAGCCACTCAACCATGGACTCAACTGCTTGGATGGGATGGTTATTCTCTGTTGGTTAACTGCGCCCCTGGTACAGAAGCAGTCTAGATGACTCAGTGGGAGAAAGAGGATGGAGGAGAGTGGTAAGCAACTCAAATCCACAAAGAGCTGACAACGCTGAGCAAAAGAAGGACTGGAGAGTCATCACGGCTCCATGAGAAAGAAAGAGAACTCTCATCCAGTGCATCTCAGGAAAACAGAACTATGGCCAACACCAGTGTGAGGAAATGAGGGCGAATTTGGGCCCAGTGCAGGGAGAACTTCTGGACGGGTCACTCTGTCTAGCTGAAAGGATTGCTTTGCAGGAGGAGCTGGGCCTCACTGTCCAATGATGTTTCAGGAGGCAGCAGGAGGACCCTCATTCGAGCTTTCAAAGGGCCTTCTTCCCAGGCTGACAATGTGACCTGGACACTTGTGGGTCCACCTGGTGTTTGAGCATCTCCGACCCCATGACTCCTTATGAGATGGGAAATGCATGGCCCACGTGCTGTGTCCCCTTCTCTCCTGCCCTTGCAAACATCCTGAAGCAACAACAGCTTTTTCCGGAGATGTTCTTGATAACTTTCTCCAAGGAACTGCCAGCAGTCAATTCTATTTTGCATCTTTAGGTAGTGCAGTATCCCGAAGTTACTAATCTAAGCTTAGCCTTGAAAGACGTGTTCTATGGATTTGACACAGTTGCCTAGGACACCCAACCACAAGCAGACACAGACACCCACACAGACACCCACACACATCTCCTGCTTCCTGCCATACTTTTTCGTGGACTTCATATTTTGGTTAATGTCAAGGCAGGTGTGTATCCACCTAATCCTTTCTTCCTGGCCCCGTGACCACCAGGCTTCTGCAAAGTCACCATCTTCCCGGGACACCGGCTGTCCTGTAGGGGTGTATTTCTACTCCCATCGTCCCAGCTGATCACCCAGCTGAGCTGGAAGGCGGGATTCTGACAGCCAGGCTGGAGCAAAGGATAAAGCACACATCGCACAACTCTGGGACATGTTTCAAACATACAATAAACCAAGCAACTCAGAAAAAGGTGTTGATGTGGTTTAAGAATTAGAAGTTTACATGCACCTGGGTGGCTCAGTTGGTTGAATGTCTGACTTCTGCTCAGGTCATGACTTCACAGTATGTGGATTTGATCCCCGCATTGGGCTCTGTGGTGAAAGCTCAGAGCCTGGAACATGCTTCAGATTCTGTGTCTCCCTCTCACTCTGCCCCTCCCCTGCTTGTGCTCTCTCTCTCTCTCTCTCTCTCTCAAAAATAAATCAAAACATTTCAAAAAAAGAATCAGAAGCTTAAAGGGCCAAGACCAAGTGGGTAAACAGATAGACAACAATGATATCAGAAGGCAGCCATTTATAGTGAAGGAAGCCAGCCCGGGGTGGTAAATGGGAGGGGAACTAATATCTCAAGACAATGCCACCAAAACGCACTAGGTGGCCTCACCCAGAGATGGACAAGCAAGGAGGAAGCGAAAGGGTGATGAGTTTGGCCTCTCAGCTCCCTCCTTTCCTTATTATCTGTGCTAGATCCCCCCACCCCAATGGGCTGACAGGCATGCATACCCAGCCTGGGCATGGCTGGCTGGGGTGGCCCAGAAATCCCCACGGGGGAAGCAAGCAGATGCAGTCTGCCTTAAAGGACTTGGGAGTGAAGATTGTGCACATTTCTCCCCAGTTGATCTTAAAACAGCGCCATCCCCCTGTCACTTCCTCCGCTCTAGAAACATTCCTGATGCCACCTCCCACCCCCATAGACTAGAGGTTGAAGTCCAGACTCCATAATCAGACTCTCCATCCATTCACTATCACATACCTCTTTCCATACCTCCACCTGCTAAGGAAATATTTATCGAACACCAGTATACGCCAGGCATGTGGGGGAAAAGGCTGAGAAGAACAGAGTGCCCGTTCTCAAGAAGCTCATCACCATCTCTCCAATAAATTACTGTCTGGCCCCAATCTTCCTGTCCTGCTCCTCTTCTATCAGGCCTGCATGAATAGCCCATTCCAAGCTAACAGGAACCCTCAAATCACTCTGGTGTGATTGCAAAAACTCGGGGATCAGGTCAGTCTTGATTTGAAGCCCATTTCTGTTGCTTTCTAGCAATTTTTTAACCCCTCTGCACCTCAGTTGTCTTACGGCGCTGAAGTGGGGATTACACGATTGAGTGTCTAGCTCCAGTGAGCATGTCTGCTCCACCATCCCCACTGTTATGCCTTTGCTATTTTCACTCTCCTGTCTGAGCCTTGCCATCTGGCATCCATCTCCGATGAAAGGACATGACTCGTGCATGGCCATCCCCTTCCCAGGCCTGGTGGGGCCAGCCCGCTCCTCCAATTTCTTCCCACCCAGCACCCAATGGCTGGATGTGGGACTCTGCCTCCTGCGAGGCCTGGGAAGGGGACCCCCGTGAAGATGGGAACAAGTCTTCAGCTTACGTCGGGCCTCCCCTGGAAAATCCGGGGTGCTGCAGTCAGGGAGTTTCAGGCTTATGGTGATGTGCACCAGCAAAGCCAACGTTTCCTAGAATTACAGCCTCATAGCATCCACCTGCTGTGGGCTCACTAATTCCCTGGGGGTGAGTTCTGCATGGACTGCCCCACACTTCAGTCTTTCCAGCTCACTCCATGCCTGGGGGAGGAGGGGAAGGCAACCCTGCTTAAAGATGCCTTAGGATAAGTATACATCTGTCGCCCCTGGAGGTAAAAGACCTCTGACAACAGACTCAGGGATTATTAACACTTTTCTACTACAAAGGAATCACTGGATGATAATGATGATGATGATGGTGATGATCTAAATGATAAATGATTTTTATCTCTGTCTCTAGTACCTAACTTGGCATGAAGCAGGTTCTCAGCAAATATTTCCTGTATAGATTGAATAAACAATTAACTCCTGGTTTTGAAAGAGTTTCCACCAAATACATTTTACTTATGTAATAAGCCATTGTTTCTCTTCCTAAGTAGGGATATGTGCATGTAAATCAGCAGACAACAAATGCAGGCAGGGACCAGCAGAAATGCAATACCAGTGGACGCTGAGGGCCGCCCAACCAATGCCCGTGGCCCTTGCCCTTCTCCTTCCCAGCAAGGCTGGCTCTTCCCACAGGGGTGGGAAGCATCAGATCCTTAGAGTGAGCGGTGACATGAAGATCACTTCGGGCTAATGAGGCAGAAAGAGAAGTGTGCAGTGTTCAGGGGAAACTACTAGAAAATGCTCACCCCAACAACACGATAAAAACAGATTTAAAACAAATGAACAAAAAGAAAGCGCTTAGCTCCCTCGTACCTCCCTTTCCATTCTGGCATTGCCACCTTGGGACCAGGAGTGGTGGTATGATTTATGCACCAAGAAGGTCAGCGCAGAGAAGGGGAACACTTAGGTCCTTGTCGGAGGCATTTCAAGATGCTGAGTCAGTGCTAGAACCAGCTCCTTCTGGACTCCTTGTTATTGGAGATGAAAAGGAAACCCTATTGGTTAAGTCACATTTAGTGAGTTACTCTGTCACCATCAGCTGAAAGCGTCCTAAATGATAGAATTGGTTTCTGAGTCAGCCATTGCTGTGGTCACCGGTGACACTCTCTCATAAGACTGCCACCTAGCCGTGGGTAAGCTTTCAGGTCGCCAGAAAGCCCACCTTCTTACTTTTGGGAGTCCCACAAGAAAAACTGGCATTGTCGTTTTCCAGAGAAACGAAGAGAGAGACCTGGGCTTTTCTTGTCGGATATTTAAGGGACTGAATCCTGCCTTTATTGCTTTCTGCGTGGGCGGGTGCTCCCCACCCCGAAATTTCCTTTTCTCATCTGCGATGGGAGGCCCAGGGGCAGGACTAAGTCCAGCAGGTGGAACTGAATGAGGTCATTCATGGAGGGTACCCAGCCCAGCTCCTGTTTTCCCTCAGAGGAAGGTGAAGACTAGAAGTGAAGGGAACAGCATGAGTCCCCAGAGAGGCTGGAGGGCTGGGGACGGAGGTGAAGTTCAACTTCCAAACTGTCCCTTCAGAAGCCTACCCTACTCAGGATCCCCTTGCTTTTCTGACCTTATTTCTAGGCGCTGCTGGAAAAGGAGCCCATGTCCAGCCATCCCCACATCGTATAGAAGTCCACCTCCTTGGTGACTCTGTGTGCATTTGCCCAGGCTGTTCGCAGGCCTGGAGAAGCATCCATCACCGCCTGGCCATCCCCTGCTTCTTCACAAGGCCCAGTTCTGCAGTGCCCTCCGAGGAAGGTCCTCACCCACCTGGCCGGTGCCCCGTCTGCTGGTCCCTCGTGCTCGCTGCTGATCTGGCACAGAGTTCATCGCTGTTCCATCGCTCCCACTCCCAGATTATCTCCTCCCCCTAGACAATTCTCTTGCATGTTTTCACTAAATGTGGGTTGAATGATAACATGCCCATAAAAAAAAAGGTGGTAAGTAAACATTAATCTGTGCAGCTGTATACTTCCTCTAGGAAAGTATTTCTACATATTTTTTTCTGTGAGATAAATCTAATGTGTTTATTACCTCCAGCATATATTTTATATATATATATATGTATATATATATATATATATATATATATACATATATATATTCTGGGAACCTTTCCTTTATTGCCGTAAGGAGAATAGGGTGCCACCACCTTATGTAAGAGAAAGTGTGCAAAGAAACAAAACATATGTTTAGAGATTGAAAACAAGCACAATTAACAATTCATGAGTCAAAACAGAAATCATAATGAAATCTAGAAGTGAATGACAATAAAGGCATGTCCATTAAAACTTGAGTAATGCGATTTAAGAATACTTAGAGGGAAATATATTGTCTCAGAGATATGTATTAGAAAAAAATTAAATCTTCGGAAGATACATATTTAATTCAGAAGCTGGAAAAATAACCATAGAATATACTGAAGGGAACCTGAAAAGATAAAATCAAAATAAAATCAAACTTCAATTAAATAAAAAAGAAAGACACAGTAAAGACAGTTCCTTATTTAAAAGGTAGCTGGTTCACGGAAATGATTCACAAAGTA
>NC_043714.1:71723991-71725000 GCF_006229205.1 Suricata suricatta | reverse complement strand
TTGGGTGTGGAGATTATTTTTATTTTATTTTTTTAATAGTTTATTGTCAAATTGGCTGGTCCATAGGAGCACATGTACCCAATGTTCATAGCGGCACTTTCTACAATAGCCAGATCATGGAAAAAGCCTAAATGTCCATCAACTGATGAATGGATCTAGAAGATGTGGTATATATATACAATGGAGTACTACATGGCAATGAGGAAGAATGAGATTATTTAAAACTAAACCAAAAAATAAAAAAAAATGAAGTTGTACTCTATGGGTGACTTTCTTTCTGGAATCTCCTTTCTTTACTTATCTGTATGGAAGATTGTTTGCAAAGTAGCTACAATTTAATGTAAAGGAGGCCAGAAGGGAGAAGGGTAGGGACAACTTGTGTGTTAACCAAAGGTATTTGTCACATGGTTTTGCTCCTAATCCCTGAAGGTGATGAATTTGATCAACAGATTTTTCTAATACTGAACTTTTTTTATTCATTGGTATTTTTGTGTGTTTAAATACTTTGTTGGAATCCATTTGTTAATGCTGAGATTTTTGCCTTTTTGTTCAAAAGTGGTATTTCTGGTAACGTTTCATCTTCCCTGTCATTCTCATCTCTTTGCTACTGAGTTGTTCAGATGAGTTTTTCTCTTGCCTTATGATTCAGTGCCGGCCTGAAGCAGTCTCAGTTTCAACTGCACATTCTAGATCTGAATAAGCAGCACCTGGCACCAGGTCACTGGGGAACCTGCAGGACACACACCGCCAGGGCAGCAGACCGTCTCTCCGTGGTGACGGCCTCCATAGCAGGTGACTCTCCAGTGCGCTGGCTCTTCTCGGATCACCCAAGTGATGGCTCAGGAGCGGGGGCGGGGTGCGGGGAGTGACTGTGTGGATGGATTTAGGAACCACAGGCTAAAATCAGAACCAACTTGCCCATTTACACGGGCCCTTTCCCACACAGGAAAGCTCAAATCTATAGCTTCCTACAGGCATTGATGGTCTCTCCACGTCTCCTGGTTTACAA